>NC_073313.1:161663356-161723809 GCF_027595985.1 Sorex araneus
CCCCGGCATCCCATAGGGTCCCTCGAGCACTGCCAGGAGTCCAGAGCCAGGAGTTAGTCCTGAGCGTTGCCAGGTGGGACCCTAAACAGGAAAACAAAACAAAACAAAACAAAACAAAAATACAAAGGGCCCCTCTCCAGCCTTGGGCTCTCGGTAGACAAGCACCTGCTCCCCGCTCTGCAGTGTAGACGGTTTCCTTGGGTGCTAAGTCCTGAGCGCCCTGAGGTCGGCCCTTCTCCTGGATCTCGCTGCTGCTCTGCCTTACAGGGGGCGACGCCCCCACTTCCCTGCCTGTAATTCCTGCTCTTCCATCCCTGCTGTGGCGTTGGGTCCCTTGTCTCCGGGCCTGCTGCTGGGAAAACCGCACACCCTGCCCCGGGGTGGGGTGGTCTTTGGGCAGCAGGGCTCCACGGAGGCTGCTGGCCTCCCCGCCCGACTGGCCTCAACCCTCCATGCTGATGCGTGTCCAGAAAACAGGCGCCAAACGCTCCCCAGTGTGGGACGCCTTCAGCTTCCCCTTGGCACGTCCGATCCAGCCATTTGCCAGGGCGATTGGGAACTCGACCTGGGTTCAAAATCCACACACCTCTGCTCCCCGGCCTCGGGGCAGCTCCCTAAGATTCCCGAGCACAGAAGGCGCCTCATAGCTCCCGCCTATGAAATTCAGAGTGACAGCCAGCCCTGATGCTTGAGAGAGAGAGAGCGAGGGGCCGAGGGAGACACAGTGTGAGGCAGGGGATCAGTGAATGTATGCTGTTTATTTGTCAGTCACTGTCGTCCCGTTGCTCACCGATTTGCTCGAGCGGGCACCAGTCACGTCTCCATGGTGAGACTTGTTGTGACTGTGTTTGTCATCTCGAATACGCCACGGGGAGCTTGCCAGGCTCTGCCGTGCGGGCTCCATACTCTCGGTAGTTTGCCGGGCTCTCCGAGAGGGGCGGAGGAATCAAACCCGGGTCAGCCGCGTGCAAGGCAAATGCCCTACCCGCTGTGCTATCACTCCAGCCCACGCTGTTTATTTATCTTAAATTTTCTTTTTTATTGAATCACTGTGAGATAGACCTTTACAGAGCTGCTCATGGTCGGGTTTCAGTTGTAGAGGGTTACAACACCCGGCCCTCCACCAGGGCACATTTCCCAGCACCCGTGTCCCCAGGTCCCCTCCCACCCCTTCAAGCCATCCCCCACCCCAGCCTGCCTCTATGGAAGGCACCTCTCACTGTCTCTCTCTCTCTCTCTCTACTCTCTCTCTTTCTCTCTCTCCCTCTCTCTCTCCACTCTCTCTTTCTCTCTCTCTCCACTCTCTCTCTTTCTCTTTCTCTCTCTCCCTCTCTCTCCACTCTCTCTCCACTCTCTCTTTCTCTCTTTCTCTCTCTCTCCTCTCTCTCCACTCTCGCTCTTTCTCTTTCTCTCTCTCCACTCTCTCTCTATTTCTCTCCCTTTCCCCACTCTCTCTTTCTCTCTATTTCTTTCTATCTATCTATCTATCTATCTATCTATCTATCTATCTATCTATCTATCATATATCTATCTCTCTCCACTCTCTCTTTCTCTCTCTATTTCTCCCCCCCCCTCATCTTAGGTATTACATTTCTCGATGCAGATGCTAAGAGGTTATTATGTATATTCCTTAACCTGCTTCCAACACTCAGTTCCTGTCCAGTGTGATCCTTTCCAACCAGTATTATCATACTGGACTCTCCTCTCTCTTCATACCCTCCGTCCCTCCACACCCCTGTGGTAATTCCCAACCATAGACCAGTTCTCCTGGCCTGTTTTCCCTGGCATTAGATATTAGTGTCACACTTTTCATATCCCACAGATAAGTGCAGTCATTCTGTATCTGTCCCTCTCCCACTGAGCCATTTCACTCACTGTGATCTTCTCCATGTCCATCCATTCATAAGCAAAGTCATGACTTCATTTTTTTTCTAACAGCTGCATAGTATTCCACTGTGTAGATGTGTCCTAGTTTCTTTATCCAATCTTCTGTTCTCGGACGTTCATGTTTTTTCCAGATTCTGGTTATGGTGAACAATGCTGCAATGAACATAGCAGTGCAGAGGGTGTTTTTGTTGTGTGTTTTTGGACCTCCCTGGGGTATCTTCCCAGAAGTGGTACGGCTGGATCAAATGCGAGCTCAATTTCTAGGTTTTTGAGGAATGCCCATATTGTTTTCCAAAAAGATTGAGCAATGCCCATATTGTTTTCCAAAAAGGTTGGACCAGTCAGCATTCCCACCAACAATTAATGAGGGTCTCTTTCTCCTAGCACCCACGGCAGACTGGTTGTTCATTTGTGTGTGTGTGTGTGTGTGTGTGTGTGCCAGTCTTGGTGGTACGAGATAATATCTCATCGTTGTTTTGATCTGCATCTGCCTGACAATTAGCAATGTAGAGCACTTTTTCATGTGCCTTTTGGCCATTCAACGAACGTGTACTTTTAGCCCCCTACCTTCCCCAGATGGCGTGCCCAGGGCTCCGGTCATCCCTGGTGATCTACTGCTTCTCTTTCTGAACCTGATATTTCTTAGTGAGCGTCCTACCAGCCGTTTCTGCTCCTCTTCACAACAGATAAGCTGGTGAAACAGAGCAGGACCCCCGTGGGCAGCAAGGATTCTGGACAGCTGTGCTGTGCCGTCTCGGAAATGCCTTCCCAGCCCTCTGATACAACGCTGACACAGAAGGGTATGTGATAAATAATTCTCTCGCATTTGTTCACGAAGCCATGAGCATTTACATTCCTCAAGCGTGACGATCCGTGCTGCGTTTCCCCCCCCCCCCTCTCTCTCTCTCTCTCTCTCTCTCTCTCTCTCTCTCAGGACCTTAAAGCTGGCACCAGCCCTGGGCAACGCTCCACTTCCTCTCTGGTCTGGGAGGGGGAATGAAAATAAACATGCTGGGATGGGCTCGGCGGGTGTAGGGCTTGACAGGGGGCGACTTTGCAGGGCGTTTTGTCAGAGAGACGTGTGGCCTGACTGGAATTTTCCCCCCAGAGAGGTAGGGTGATTCAATTTTAGATCTTTTGTGTTGAAGTTTGGAGGATATAGAAATAGCTTTTATAAAAAGACCCCTTCCTACGTTTTTTTTTGTCCTTTTTCTGGGGGTCATGCCCAGCAATGCTTAGGGGTTCCTCCTGGCTCTGTGCTCAGGGTGTGACTATTATGGGCGATACTTTAAAAACAGTAACAATAAGTCTCTCAATGAGAGACATCACTGGTGCCCGCTCGAACAAATCGACGAGCAACGGGATGACAGTGACAGTGACTTTAAATACTCTGTTGCTTCAAGATTCAAAGAAGGTTCCGGTCTTCATGGTACCTACTTAGAACATCTTTCTTTCCTCTAATCAATCAATCTTTGTTTATTTATTTATTTATTTATTTTGCTTTTTGGGTCACACCCAGCGATGCTCAGGAGTTACTCCTGGCTCTGCACTCAGGAATTACTCCTGGCGGGGCTCGGGGGACCTTATGGGATGCCGGGGATTGAACCCAGGTCAGCCGTGTGCAAGGCAAGCGCCCTCCCCGCTGTGCTATCGCTCCTACTGATTCCTTCCTACTGACCCCTACACTGGAAGCTGGTCCGTGTGATTAATCGTTTACTTATTTTCCTACTTCCGTCCATCAGTCTAACCTCCATCTTATATTACTGATCTGTATTGCCTCTTGGAGGATCCAAAGAAATCCTTAAATGTCCTTTTTTTAAATGGTTCCATAAACAAAACATATGGGCTACCTTATTCTTTTTCTTTGCTTCTGACCGATCTCTCTCTCTCTCTCTCTCTCTCTCTCTCTCTCTCTCTCTCTCTCTCTCTGCTTCCCTTCATAAACAGTCTTTGCAAAATAATTTCCAAACCTTCTCTGAAAATTCCAAGTGCTGCCATCCCCTTCTCCAAAATCAGGTCCGTTCGCAGACTCTTCCCAACTCTCTTCTCCATTCTGTAATTTCCGGAGACACAACCAGACCGGAACCTTCTTTGAATCTTGAAGCAACAGAGTATTTAAAGTATCACCCATAAGAGTCATCACCTATTTCAGGGAACTTTGATCCCACCTGCCTTGAGGACCCCAAAGACTGAGCATTATAGATTTTTCCCACATAAGTCCCTTCCCTTCCCAAGAGAGTATTGTCCGCACGCGTGGCCCCTCAGAGGGAAGGGCTGGATGGGCTCCAGCTTCCCTCCCCACCCTGAGCAGAGCTCCCGGCAGCTGAAGACCACCGGAACCTAGCCACAGCCATGCTCAAGGCCCCTCTCCACACGTTCGGACAGGCCTCACACATGAAGGTACTGGCAGAGGAACCCAGGTGTGTGTGATTCCATCAACATCCAGAGACTTAAAAGCGAGCTCCCAGAAGCGTGTGGCTGCTTTGCAGCCTCGTGATATCTTGTAGCCTAGTTCTCCCTCTGGGAGAAACTGGCAATCTTCTGAGAGTTTCCTGCCCACATGGGACAGCCTTGCAAGCTTCCCATGGTGTATCCATATGCAAAATCCAGTAACAAGCTGGATCTCATTCCCCTGACCCTGGACCCTGAAGAGCCTCCAGTGTGACATCCTTGGGAGGGCCGAGTCGAGATGGACTTCTAAGATCTCAGGGAAAGGACGAATGGAGAGGTTACTGAGCCCGCTCGAGAAATCGATGATTAACGGGATTTTGTGATTGTGAAGTCCCTTCCCCAAGGGTCCCCAGTGCCTGTCCCAGTGAGGTCCTTTTGTCCTCACCCACCAACGCCCCTTCCACCTGCACCCATCGATGTCTCTTGCTGGTCCAGCCCAGCTTCAGAATCGTCCAGGTGAACGGTTTGTTAGAATTAGGGTCTCTCAACTAAGTCCAGCTTGACAAGGGGCGAGGACCCTCTCCAGGGTTCCCCTGAGTGAAAGATGACAGAGGATTGTCCCGGCTTAAGGATGCAGTGCTGTGCCCGAGTTTCAGGTCCCCAGTCGCGGGGAGACCGAGTCCAACACACAATAAAGCAAAAGCAAAGGAACTTGATTACGAGCCCGAGCCAGCGCTAGCCCGAGCTAGGGTCCGAGTCTTGTCCAACACAGTGGAGTTTTGACAGGGACCCTGACTCCGAATCACAGCGGTTTCTATAGGGTTCAGAGTTAAGAGGCAATTTATACACTGGTCTGTTTTCAGCGTCAGCCCTATTACAGTGGTGGTCAGCAACTAGGCAGTGGTTGGCAACAGTTTCTAAGGAGGGGATAGTGACCCCTCATGACCGGACAGACCCAACTGCCCAATTCCTTCACTGTATCACTGTCATCCTGTTGTTTGTTGATTGACTCGAGTGGGCACCAGTAACGTCTCTATTCCTCCCAGCCCTGAGATTTTAGCAGCCTCTCCTTACTCGTCTTTCCCAATGATTGGAGGCTCTTTCAGGGTCAGGGGAATGAGACCTATCATTACTGTATTATTTGGCATATCAAATACACCACGGGTAGCTTGCCGGGCTCTCCGATATATATATATATATATATATATATATATATGACTGTCACTGTCATTCCGTTGCTCATCGATTTGTTCGAGCGGGCACCAGTAACGTCTCTCATTGAGAGACTTATTGTGACTGTTTTTGGCATTTCCAATGTGCCACGGGGAGCTTGCCAGGCTCTGCCGTGCAGGCGTGATACTCTCAGTAGCTTGCCGGGCTCTCCAAGAGGGGCGGAGGAATCGAACACTGGTCGGCCGCGTGAAATAGCCCAACTGCTGTGCTATCACTCAAGCCCTATATATATATATATGTATATTATATTAGTAATATAATATACATATATAATATATATTATACTACCTATTATATTATATATTATATCATATATCTTATATAATATAATATATTATTAATATACATACATATATGTATGTATATTAATAATATATTATATTGCTCTCTATGATTTGTTGCCCAATTCCTTACCTTGGCAAATTACTTGACTGGGGATCTACCAGAAACTGCAAGTCAGTCCTGCTTTGGGAAACAGAAACTGAGGCCTAGCTGAGACATAATGTTAGCTGCGCTTGTCATGGCATCAGTTTTGCCCTCACAGCAGGGCATTCGGGGGGTGCTGGTGGTAACCAGGCCCGACCATAACCTTGGCCCTTGGCACAGCCACAACTGTTGAGCAATAATGGAATTGTTCATCTCCGAAAGAGGGGAGCCTGCTTTCAATATTGTGTTCTGGTCTCTCCATCCAGCTCAGTCCAATAAATCGGGGCTGAGGAAGAACTAGCTCCAATCTGGGCGACATATGAAGAATGATCGGGGCGTGATTTATGATCCTTCTCTTGGCCACAAGAAGAGTGTCGGGAGACGCGCAATATAGAGGAGGAATTTATCTTGTCCCGTTGTGGTGTCTAATCGTCTTCTTTCCGTGCGGCTTCGGGGTAACACACCCAGGTGTCAAGTGAAATAACGGCCTTCGCGTCCCCTTTGGGGGGAAGTCCCAGGCCTTCTCTGGGTCACTGGGTTCAAGAAGTCACCACCGCCCAAGAGCTTGGCCTAAATGAAACTCACATTTCTTTTCTCCCCTGGCACTGGAATAACTTTTTCCTCTCATCCAACTGGAGTTAAGATATTAAGCTGCAATGTCTTGGACGTACTCCCTCTAAAAAAAGAATGTCTCAGGCCTAATAAGAAATTCCTAATGCCAAAGAAGGTGAAGGACAAATTCCTGGGATGTTAAACATCACTTTTGTGGTCACTAGAAACAACACATTTATAAGAAGTATTTAAGTGGTTGGGTTTTTTTTGTGTGTTGTTTTTTTTTCTCCTCCCAATTGCTGGGAAGAATCAGGATATCTCTTACTGGAGGCGGAAGGAATTTATAACAATAAAATGCCCATTTCCTTATAAATTACAGCTTAGGAAAGGAGCAAAGGGTTTTAAAACTTCAACTTTAATCAGCAAGACTGCCCTAAAGGATTGCAGTTTGCTGATCTTTGGAAAAAATTGAATTCACGTTGCATTCTTCCATAGACTTTCATTGACTTAGGCCAGAAAATCTATATTGATCTTGTAATGTGGCGGCTTTTCTCAGGTCAGTTGGTAGTTCAGAAGAAAGGAGGGTGGGCCCGGTTCCCCAAAAGATCTCTGATTCCCTGGTCATAGAAATCCCTGTTTAGCATTTGCTGAGACCAAGCGATACGTCCTAGACTCGATACACGAGTCACAGTTGTGGAGTATAAGGAGGAATAACATAGCTGGCACGTTATACAGGATTTTTGTGGTCCTTTCGTGTGTGTGTGTGTGTGTGTGTGTGTGTGCGCGCGCACGCGTGCGCGTGTGCACTTACAATATTTAAGTCAGAGCGTTGTTCTATTTGATGATTTATTTATTTATTTATTTATTTATATTTTTATTTATTTATTTATTTATTTTTTGTTTTTTGGATCACACCCAGCGATGCACAGGGGTTACTCCTGGCTCTGCACTCAGGAATTACTCCTGGCAGTGCTCAGGGGACCATATGGGATGCTGGGATTCGAACCTGGATCGGCCGAGTACAAGGCAAACGCCCTCCCTGCTGTGCTATCGCTCCAGCCCCTTGCTGATTTTTTTTTAAATTTAACTTTCACATCATGAATATACACAAGTCATTCAATAGCATTCTCATTCTCAACAAATTCGTAGTTTGCCATTTTATGAACACATGATTCATGTATGTAACTAATTCATTTTGAGGGGTATCACCCCCAGCGATGCTCAGGGCTGACTCCTGGCTCTGCGCTCAGGAATCACTCCTGGCAGTGCTCAGGGGACCCTATGAGATGCCGGGGATTGAACCAGGGTTGACCACACGCTAGGCAAACACCCTCCCCGCTATGCTATTGCTCAGGCCCCTCATTTTTAAACATTTGGGTTATTTCCAGTCTTCCTCAATTAGAAATAATAAGCCAACAGGAATCTATTGGTCCATAAATCATGGGCTGATTATCAGGATAAATTCCCAGACCTGGTACTTTGGGCTGAAGAGTTTATGGGGTCTCCAGAGTGTGCGTCCATGCCGCTCAAGTGAGCCCTAGGGATGGATAGTCTGTAGGCGTGTTTGTTCACGGTGAAGACGTCCCCGACCCATCTTCCTCCCTCCAGTCCGAGTGTCCCTTCCGCAGGGGACAACACTTAGACGCTAAAAATAAACAATCGTTAGGAAATAATAAAATAATAAACAAATAAAAGTAATAAAATGATAAAATAAACATCGTTAGAAGATTTATATTGGTCTTGGAATGTGGCTCCTTTTCTCAGGTCAGTTGGGTTGCAGAAGAAAGGGGGGTGGGGTTGGGTCCCCCAAAAATCTCTGACTCACTGGTCATAGAATCAGAGGAGAGAATTCAACCCAAAGAATTTTTAAAAATAATAATTTTATTATTATTATTAAAATGCAAGAATAATAAGAGGGCTGGAGCTATAGCACAGCGGGTAGGGTGTTTGCCTTGCACACAGCCAATCTGGGTTCGATTCCCAGCATCCCATAGGGTCTCCCGAAGCTCCGCCAGGAGTGATTCTTGAGTGCAGAGCCAGGAGTCAGCCCTGAGCATCGCCGGGTGTGACCCAAAAAGCAATCATCATCATCATCATCATCATCATCATCATCATCACCATCATCATCATCATCACTGTATCACTGTCATCCCGTTGTTCGTCGATTTACTCGAGCGGGCACCAGTAACGTCTTCATTCCTCCCAGCCCTGAGATTTTAGCACCCTCTCCTTACTTGTCTTTCCCAACAATTGGAGGCTCTTTCAGGGTCAGGGGAATGAGACCCATCATTACTGTTTTTGGCATATCAAATATGCCACGGGTAGCTTGCCAGGCTCAGCCCTTGGTAGGTAGGACACTCTTAGTAGCTTGCTGAGCTCTCCCAACAATAATCATCATCATCATCATCATCATCATCATCATCATCATCATTGTATCACTGTCACTGTCATCCAGTTGCTCATCGATTTGCTCGAGCGGGCACCAGTAACATCTCCATGGTGAGACTTGTTGTGGCTGTTTTTGGCATATCGAATACGCCACAAGTAGCTTGCCAGGCTCTGCCATGGGAGTGAGATACTCCTGGTAGCTTGCCGGGCTCTCCGAGAGGGGTAGAGAAATCGATCCCGGGTCAGCCGTGTGCAAGGTAAATGCCCTACCCGCTGTGCTATCGCTCCAGCCCTGTCAGGAGGTAATTTCTAAAAGGCATAAGGGGAAATTTTAAAAGTAGGTCTATTTAATTTTGAAGAGCTAATAATAATAATAAATATAATAATAATAGTAATGATAAGTTGCAATGCAAATGAGTTTGCTTTCCCTGCCTCAGATTCCAGCGGCAGGGGAAGCCCCCAAGGTCAGCAAAAGCTCAGCCCCCACCCTCCCTGCCCATCGCTCGTCCCACAGACTCTGGACGGGCACAGAGCCGTGGTGTCAGGACACAGGCGGTGTGCCCTGGCTGTCTGCATGCCATCACGTAGCTCTCCGCCCTCCCGGCTGCCCTCAGAGAATGACAGCACTTGGCCCGCGTACAGCCCTGGATATATGAGAATGATGTTCCCCACATGGCCGGGGGGAAACGGCTCAGACGTACGCATTCCAGAGTCCAGCTGAGTGGCCTGCAGGGGCCTCAAGGTGGCCGCGCAGGGTGCCAGACGCTTCTCCCCCCCCCCCGATTCTCCTGCACACGCACCCCCCCTCCTGGCAGAGACCCCCCACTCGCCCCGGGTGGCAGTCCTCCAACCGTCTTTCTTCCCACGATCAAAAAAAAAAAACACCCATACTGTTCTGGGTGGGTCATATTTTTCTTTTTCTGAAAAATTGAAACCATGGAGAAGAATTTCAACAAAGGAGATCTCTTAGTTCATCACCTCGACTCGAGACCCCAAGGCTCCCCGATGCTCTGTTTACCCCCCAGCGCCCCTTTTGGATGCCTGTAAGTTTCTCTGACGTAATGAAAGCCAGATTGGATAGAGCGATTTTATGTCCTCCATTTCCACTTAAATACAAAATTGTGAACATTTTCATGTCATAAAACATTCCCTAGAAACGTGTTGTTTAATGGGCGTCTAATATTTCATTGTATCAGTATGTGCTAAATCATTTAATATTCTCCCCTTGTGGAACAATCTGTTTGCTCCCACTATTTTCCTACTGGGAGGGTCGCCATCTCGTCCGGGAGATCTCTGGGCTGTATTTCGGACCCTTTCCCTAATGTATCTTTATTATTTTTTTTCTAGAAATGGATTTCTCAAAATAGATATCTAGAAATAGAAATGATATGAGTCAGATTGATAGCACAGCGGGGAGGGTGTTTGCCTTGCATGCAGCTGACCCGGGTTCAATCCCCGGCATCCCATAGGATCCCCTGAGCACTGCCAGGAGTGATTCCTGAGTGCAGAGCCAGGAGTCAGCCCTGAGCATCGCCAGGTGACACCCAAAAAGCAAAAAAATAAATAAATAAATAATTAAAACAATAAAACCCATTTGGGGGCTGGAGTGATAGCACAGCGGGGAGGGCGTTTGCCTTGCACGCTGTCGACTCGGGTTCGATTCCCAGCACCCCATAGGGTCCCCCGAGCACCGCCAGGAGTGATTCCTGAGTGCAGAGCCAGGAGGAACCCCTGAGCATTGCCAGGTGGGACCCAAAATAGCAAAAAATAAAAAAAAATCTGCAAAATAAAAAATTGTTACCTGTTCATTCTAAGAAAAGGCGACTTGTTGGAAGTTGGGGCAAAAAAAGCTTTTCATGTGTTTCGTTTCCTTTCTGCCTGTGACTTAGAGGGCCCTCATTTCTGGACAGATTTTTATTTTCACTTTGTTTTTGAAGAGTGGGCACGGGGTGGGTGCTCTCGAAGCTTCTATATGTGTCTTATCGCTCAGTGCTCTCCCCCCTGACCGGTGCTAATCTCAGACCCCCAAATCCATTTCCGGACTGAAAATTTCCCTCCTGGGGGGGCTCCCTCCACAGCTGTCACCTCTCGGACCTTCTAGCTCCCCCAGCTCCCCCCACAGTACTCCCTGCCTGGACGCCGGGCCTCTCTCCCCAAAGGCCAGTTCCTCTCCCTCACAGCCCAGGAGTTGCGTGAAGGTCGGCCACCTGCGGGTCAGGGCCAACTAGAGGCGCAGTGTCCCTGCGCGTCTCTCGAACCCTGCCCAGTGTGGGGCCCACACCTGCATCCCATTGACGTCCGAGTCGGAGAAGAAAAACACCCGGAGCCGTGTCCGGCGCGAGGGAGAACCGTGGAATGGGCCGGGATGGATGAATGATGGTTCTCGCACTGCAGGGCCGAAGCAGAGCCAAGCTACCGGGCCCCCGGAGCCCACATGGGAGCCTGGGAGCGTCCCCCACCCCTGCCCCCACACCCCTGCCCCACACCCCACCCCTGATGGACTTCCAAGTTTCGGTGCTCCGATGCTGAGATTGGATTTTCAGTTTCTGACTTTCTGAGCATAAGCAAACATCCGGGTTCCTCTCTCTCTCTCTCTCTCTCTCTCTCTCTCTCTCTCTCTCGTCTCTCTCTCTCTTCTCTCTCTCTCTCTCACTCACTCTTTCTCGCTCTCTTTCTCTCTCTCCTGCTCTTTCCCTTTCTTTCTCTCTCTCCCACTCTCTTTCCCTTTCTCTCTTTCTCTCTCTCCCTCTCTCTTACTCTCTCTCTTTTTCTCCCTCTCTCTTTCTCTTTCTCTCTTTCTCTTTCTGTCTCTCTCTTTCTCTCTCATTCTCTCTTTTTCTCTCTCTTTCTCTCTCTCTTTCTCCCTCTCTCTTACTCTCTTTCTCTCTCTTTTTCTCTTTCTCTCTTTCTCTCTTTTTCTCCCTCTCTTTCTCTCTTTTTCTCTTTCTCTCTCTTTCTCCCTCTCTCTTTCTCTCTTTCTCTATCTCTCTTTCTCTCTCTTTCTTCCTCTCTCTTTCTTTCTCTTTCTCTCTTTCTTTCTTTCTCTCTTTCTCTCTCTCTCACTCTCGTCACACCCTCTATGAACACCTCACAGTCTTGCTCATGGCTGACTCATGTTCCATCCCCGGCTTCCCTTGTGGTCCCCTGAGCACCCCCCAGGAGTCATTCCTGAGTGCAGAATCAGGAGGAACCCCTGAGCATCACCGGGTGAGACCCAAAAAGCCTAAATTAAAAAAAAAAATCTGCCAGAAAAGAAATAGTTGGGACTGGAGCAATAGCACAGCGGGTAGGGCGTTTGCCTTGCACACGGCCGACCCGGGTTCGATTCCCAGCATCCCATAGGGTCCTCTGAGCACCGCCAGAAGTGATTCCTGAGTGCAGAGCCAGGAGTAACCCCTGTGCATCGCTGGGTGTGACCCAAAAAGAAAAATAAAGAAATAGTTATCTGTTCATTCTAAGAAAACATGACTTGTTCTTGGAAGTTGGGGCCCAAAAAGCTTCCCATCTGCGTATTCCTTGGGGGAGAAGGAACTAAAGGGGGCCCTTGATTGCTTACACCCCAACTCAGGTAACTATGCTGGTACTTTGGGTGCCCTGTGGCCTCGATATTGGCAGATTGATGATTAATGGCCCCAAAGCTGCTGGGGGTGGGAGGCTGGAGCAATAGCCCAGCGGGGATGGCGTTTGCCTTGCACGCGGCCAACCCAGGTTCGATTCCCAGCATCCCATAGGGTCCCCTGAGTGCCGCCAGGACTGATTCATGAGTCCATGAACCAGGAGGAACCTCTGAGCATTGCCAGGTGTGACGCAAAATGAAAAGAAAAGAAAAGAAAAGAAAAGAAAAGAAAAGAAAAGAAAAGAAAAGAAAAGAAAAGAAAAGAAAAGAAAAGAAAAGAAAAGAAAAGAAAGCCAAAGCTGCTCGGGGACGTGAGGCATGGGGAGGTGTGATGGCCTCTCTGGGACAGAGCCAGTGGACACTTGCCACAGCCCCCTGGGACGTGAGGTCATTGGCACACCTGCTCTAGCTTCCTCTGCCAGGGCATCTACCCTAAGGTCTCCTGGTACCTTGACGGCCGTGAAGGCGGGTGGTTGGTCGCAGCTTTGGGTTCATGAACGTTGCCCTCTGGGTCTGCTGTTGCCGGGCAAGAATGACCACATCCAGCCCCCCCCCCCCAATTTATAATGGAGTCAAGGATCGGGATTTTAGCTCTCGTGCTTTGGCTCAAGACTGGCTTCTCTCTCTGGGAGCTTCTCAAGCCCGTGGTTCCCTAGAATCGTGTTCTTTCTCATTCCCTTGACCGAAAGAGTCACTGCACTCAGCCAGGTGACTCGGAGGATTAATGACTGCCGACCTCCCATCTCTATGCTCTCTCTCTCTCTCTTCCCTTTTAATTTTAAAGGGGCAGCCAGCCGTTCCGACTGAAACGTCGGGGTGACAGGTCTTTGTAGAAAAAGCATCTTTCATTTCACGGTGCTCAAAGGAAAAAGAAATAATAAAGCCCCTCCAAAAAGAAACGATCTGGGTAGGAAAATAAATTCGAAATATCTGCACATATGATTCATGTAAGTCAAGTTCCACCCCCCCCCACCCGCTTTGTGAAAACGTTGATGCTGAAAAGATTTATATCCAATTGAAATTATGAAAGCATTTTTGGAAGTTTTCGAGAGATTTGTTTTTTATAGACTCCATCAATATAAACTCATTTCAGTAGAGCTTTGGAATGACACTTTGTGCGGGAGGCGGGGGGCGGGGGGCTGAGGGGAGAGGCTGGGTGTGCATTATTGCTTATGGAGCCACAGAGCTATATAATAGTTCCCAGGAAATTTTTCTTTCTGTTTCATTTGTTTGTTTGCTTGCTTTTGGGCCACACCCAGCGATGCTCAGGGCTGATTCCTGGCTCTGCACTCAGGAATCACTCCTGGCAGTGCTCGGGGGATCCTATGGGATGCTGGGAATCGAACCTGGGTCGGCCACGTGCAAGGCAAACACCCTCCCTACTGTACTATGGCTCCGGCCCCAGGAAATTTTCTAAGCCCCATAAAGACCTGATCCTTGATCGGAAGCAGCCAGCAACAGGAGGACACACACCAAAAAAGCGTTTGGGGGAAGGATAAGTCCAGTGAACAAATCTCTTCTGCGAATGAGCAAGACCCAGAGCCTTGTTATCTAAAATTACTGGGGCTGGAGCCATAGCACAGTGGGGAAGGCGTTTGCCTTGCACGCAGCCGACCTGGGTTCGATTCCCAGCATCCCATAGGGTCCCCTGAGCACCGCCAGGGGTAACTCCTGAGTGCAGAGTCAGGAGTGACCCCGTGCATCGCTGGGTGTGACCCAAAAAGCAAAAAAATAAAATAATAAAATAAAATAACATTATTAACGCCGGTGATATCTCTACATTGAAAAACGCAGGATACCTCACTTCCTGGGCTTGCCCACAAGTGCGACCCATTTGGTTTGGGGAGGTCTTCAGGGAGTTTCTTCTTTGGGTGGGGGTTGGGGGTGGGAGGGTTGAGCCACAGCTGCTGGGCTCAGAGCTGACTCCTGGTTCTGTGCTCAGGGATCACTTCTTTCTTCTCCTTCTCCTTCTCCTTCTCCTTCTCCTTCTCCTCCTCCTCCTCCTCTTCCTCCTCCACCTCCACCTCCTCCTCCTCCTCCTCTTCCTCCTCCTCCTCCTCCTTATTCTTCGTCTTCTTCTTCTTCCTTCTTCTCCTCTTCTTCTTCTTCTTCTTCTTCTTCTTCTTCTTCTTCTTCTTCTTCTTCTTCTTCTTCTTCTTCTTCTCCTCCTCCTCCTCCTCTTCCTCCTCCTCCTCCTCTTCTTCCTCCTCCTCTTTCTTCTTCATCTTCCTTCTTTCTTCTTCTTCTTCTTCTTCTTCTTCTTCTTCTTCTTCTTCTTCTTCTTCTTCTTCTTCTTCTTCTTCTTCTTCTTCTTCTTCTTCTTCTTCTTCTTCTTCTCTTTTTTTTTGCTCTGGTGATGCTCAAGGGTTAAGGGTTACTCCTGGCTCTGTGCTCAGGAATCACTCCTTGGCGGTGCTCGGGATAGGATACCGGGAATCAAACCTGGGTCGGCCGCGTGCAAGGCCCTACCCGCTGTGTTATCGCTCTGGCCGCAGGGATCACTTCTGACAGTGCTCTGGGAACCCAATGCAGTGCCGGGGATTGAACCCGGGTTGGCTTTGTGCAAGGCAAGCACGCTCCCCGCTGTCCCATCACTATGGAGTCAGGAGGCCCTTTGGGCTGCATGATCTGACACAGCTCTCGGGGGCGGGGGAGGGGGGGAGGCAAGACAGTCTTCAGCCTTGTAGTATGGGGAGGGTTTCCCCATCAGAATGAGGAGCAAACTCTCCACTTCCTGCCCAGGCTGTTTCCGCCGCCCCCCCCCCCCCAATGCTGACTCAGTGTCTGTCATTTAAAAAACCCAAATTCTCCAGCCTTCAGCCCTCAGAACTTGTGCCAAAGCAAATCTCAGGCAGGTTCAAGAAAAACGAGCCTGGGTTCCTTCAAGAGCCCGCTCCCCTCCCCCATGAGCCATGCGCGGAGAAGGCGACTTGGGGGAGGGCGGAAGCTGGGGGAACATGCAGGATGGGCAGGCTCTGAGCGCAAGGTATCCGTTGGAGCCAAAGCAGAAGTGATGCCCGCACGATCTCATCCCTCGCATCATTCCGCCCGAGTCACTGCATCTGGCCCTGGGCGGGATGGACCAGTGGACCCAATTCCGTCACAGTTCCTCCACGCGGGTCCTGGAAGAAGTGTCCTCTATCCTGACTGGCCCCTCATGCCCCCTGGCACCAAAGTTGGAATGCAGCATCTTCTCTTTCTTGGTTTGTTTGTCTCCCTGCCTGATCTTCTAGCAAGTTCTATCGATGGTTGTGTTTATCTAAGGAATTTTCCCTGCTGACCCGCAGGGGTGAGCCAGAGCTCCCAGAAGCCCAACTCAAGGGACTAAGTCCTGACAAGAAGAGGCAGGAAGGTGTCACAGTACCCACGGGGTGCAACCCTCTCCTGCTGAGAGTGGACAGTGGGGACCGGGAAGGGGCTTTGGGCAGGTGCACGGGCGTCCAAAGGATGGCAGGTCAGTGGGGACATCAGACAGTGGGTGCTAGGCGAGGCCCTGGGGGCTGGAATGAGCCCGAGGATGTAGTCGTGACAAGAAAAGAGGAACCAGCAGGAAAACCATAGATAGAGCTTGCTAGAAGACACCGTTTGCAATAGCCAGAATCTGGAAACAACCCGAGTGCCCGAGAACAGGTGACTGTTAAAGAAAACTCTGGTCTGTCTACACAGTGGAATACTATACAGCTATTAAGAAAGATGAAGTCATGAAATTTGCATATACGTGGCTGGTCATGGAGAGTATCATGCTGAGTGAAATGAGTCAGAGAGAGAGGGACAGCCGTAGAAGGACTGCACTCATCTGTGGAATATAAAGTAACAGAATGGGAGACTAACACCCAAGAACAGCAGAGATAAGAGCCAGGAGGATTGCTCCATGGCTTGGAAGCCGGCCTCACATGCTGGGGGAAAAGGCAGCTGGGGTGGAGAAGGGACCACTAAGTGAATGATGCTTGGAGGGCCCGCTCAGGATGCGAGATGCGTGCTGAAAGTAGGCTATGGACCAAACATGATGGCCGCTTGGTATTGCAAAACATAACACCCAAAAGGAGAGAGAGAGAGTAAGAGGGAAGGTGCCTGCCACAGAGGCAGGGGGAGGGAGGGATAGGGTAGGGATGGCGGGAGGGATACTGGGAACATTGGTGGTGGAGAATGGGCACTGGTGGAGGGATGGGTACTCCATCATTGTATGACTGAAACGTGAGCGGGAAAGTTTGTAAGTCTGTAACTACCTCATGGTCATTCATTAGCACTGTAGCACTGTCATCCCATTGTTCATCGATTTGCTCGAGTGGGCACCAGTAACATCTCCATGGTGAGGCTTGTTGTGACTGTGTTTGGCATATCAAACACGCCACGGGGAGCTTGCCAGCTCTGCCGTGCAGGCGGGATCCTCTCGGTAGCTTGCTGGGCTCTCTGAGAGGGGCGGAGGAATCGAACCCGGGTCGGTCGCATGCAAGGCAAATGCCTACCCACTGTGCTATTGCTCCAGTCTGGTGATTCATTAAAATTTTTTAAAAAGAAAATAATCCTAAAATAAAAAGAGCTTGCTAGAAGATCAGGTAGAGGGGGAAAGAAAAAGATGTTAGATTCCAACTTTGGTGGCAGGGTTCATGGGGGGCCGTTGAGGATGAAGGACCCTTCTTCCAGGACCCGTGTCCCTCCTGTCCAAGGGTCCAATCCAGTGGCTCGGGCAGAGTGACTCGAGGAATGACGTCACTTGTGGTCCTCTGGCCTGCCCGTGTGGGCATCACTTCCGATTTGGCGCGGAAACTCTCCATCCACCCGGCACCCTAGAGGAACAGGAAGTCTGCCTGGGCTCGGTCAGCCTAGCTGGCATGGGGTCACACTCGCCCCCACCCTGAGGGCGATTCGGGGTTTCATTTTTCCCTCTGCCCCCGTGGGAGCAGAAACATCTAGAAGAAGGCAGATCTCACGCCTCTGAAAGCTGCATCTTCTCGGATGCCCCGCAGGGACCCCAGACAGGAGGACGGGGTCTCTCGGCCAGGGGGTAGCCTGGCCCTGAGGTTCATTTGCAGGGGGGCTACAACAGCAGCAGCTCCGAGGGACAAAATCTGAAGGCGGGGTGTGCAGAAAAGCAGGACAGATGTGGGGACCAAAAGTCCACATGAAGCCCCATCTCTTTTTTTTTTTTTTTGCTTTTTGGGTCCCACCCGGCGATGCTCAGGGCTGACTCCTTGCTCTGCACTCAGGGATCACTCCTGGCAGTGCTCGGGAGACCCTATGGGATGCTGGGGATCGAACCTGGGTCGGCAGTGTGCAAGGCAAATGCCCTCCCCACTGTACTATCGCTCCGGCCCACAAAAACGATTAAAAAAAAAAAAAAACACCTCCAGATAAACCTGGAGCCGCTGAGCGCGAATCGGACCCTCTGCGGCGCTTAAAGACTTTGACTCCAAAGATGTAACACATTCGGGCATCCAGCGCAGCACCCGAGAGCAATGCATTGGGACACCAAACTGGGCTACAACTCGGTGCTGCTGGGGGTGGATTTTTTTTTTCCTCCC
The DNA here is from genome assembly GCF_027595985.1 of Sorex araneus. NCBI lineage: Eukaryota > Metazoa > Chordata > Mammalia > Eulipotyphla > Soricidae > Sorex > Sorex araneus. Next base: position 161,681,372 of record NC_073313.1, read on the forward strand.
CACCCTGTCTTCCTGCATGGAAAGCGGCGGGCTGGTGGCACCATGTGGCAGGCGCCATCTTCTGATTCCAGACCCACAGGTATTCGGATTTTACTTTGGGGGCTCCCAGGAACTCATGGGAAGGGGGCGTAACCGGCACGCCCTCGGCCCAGATAAACCCGGAGCCGCTGAGCGCGAATCGGACCCTCTGCGCCTAAAGACTTTGAATTCAGAGACTTCTTACAGCAATGCACTGGGACTGTGAGCTGGGCTATGTAATTTCTGGCAGAATTCTCCCTGGACTTTATACAGAAATCCAAAACCGCGCGGACGCTGCTGCGTCCGCGCGACTTAACATTTATAATTGTTCAGCAATGTGAATCGGTTCCATTTGAACAGGTCTGACTTGGGGGGGAAACTCCAAATAATAACAGTAAGTTTTTGTTGAAAATATTGAAGGTTTTTAATGTAGCAGCCACCTCTGGACTGTGAACTAAGCAAAAGCCCCACGCTGGCCGACGTGGCGTGGCGTACACCATACTATGAGGCGCAGGAAGGGGGATGAGGGGGAAAAAGAAAAAAAAAAAGGGAAAAGGAAAAAGAGAAAAAAAAAGAGAGAGAGAGAGAGTTATGTCAACTATAGTGAGTTTTGTGTTGAATTATGGAATGTAATCAAGGTAAAGAAAAAATGAAGTGAGATTCATTAGTTATACAGTAGGGGGTAGGGGGTGGGGGCGGGGGGTATACTGGGGTTTCTGGTGGTGGAATATGGGCACTGGTGAAGGGATGGGTGTTTGAATATTGTATAACTGACATATAAACCTGAGAACTTTGTAACTTTCCACATGGTGATTTAATAAAAATTAAAAAAAAAAAAAACCAGAATACAAATATGACCAGCCATCATATCACATGTCAAGTGTTAGTCAGAAATGTTTTTAATATTAAAAATTATGCTCACTAACAATGATCTGCAAATTGTTCAAGGGAAATTTCATAATATATATTGTAATAATAATATTTTTGTATTAGGGTCTGGACAGCTTATTTTACCCAAAATCTGAATAAAGAGTGTAAAAAATTAAAAAAAAAAAACACCTGTGAGGTGTTAACGATACCAATTTTTTTTGGGGGGTCACACCCAGCGATGCTCAGGGGTTCCTCCTGGCTCTGCACTTAGGAGTCACTCCTGGCGGTGCTTGGGGGACCCTATGGGATGCTGGGAATCGAACCCGGATCGGCCTCGTGCAAGGCCAACGCCCTCCCCGCTGTGCTATCATAACTTCAGCCCTGAAGCTCCATTCCTTGCCTACAGCTCACTGCGATGGGCCCCGAGCCAGCTGAGGGGCCACTTCAGTCTCCGTCAGCTGCCACCAGACTCAGCTTCTCCCGTCAGGATTCTTTGGACTGGCCCGTGCTGGCGAGCACCATCATTCTGGCCCAGTCTGGCCGGGGTCATTTCAGGGGCACTCCAGATGCACCCACCCCGGGTCCCTGTGCTCTGAACTTCCTTCCAGTCCTCATCCCAGGGTGATGGGGAGGCTGAGGGGCCGACCTGATGCCAAAGTGCCCTGGCGTTCTCGAACATGCAGAGCCAGCCCTCCACGGGAGTACGGTAGAGCCAGCGAGCACCAAAAACCTATTTTCAGCACTTCCGGCCACACTATATCCAGTTTATACCAGTCATGGCTGGGTTTTATTGAGCAACTATTCACCGGAGCCCATTTTTCCAAAGCAAGCAATGGTTTTTCTTTTGGTTTTATTTTATTTTATTTTTTGCCTTCCACAATCTTTCAGTGCAGAGAAGAATCTGATGCAATTAATTTGACTAATTCTATTTTAAAATACATCCTATCTGCTATTTTCATCAGGTAGGCCGATTCACTCATTCTGACGGGGGGAGGGGGACTCTCGCTGAGGCCATTGGTGCTTTGCAAAAAAATAAAAAAACAACCCTTTGACCACGCCCGCCTCTTGTCTTTCCAGAACCTTCCCCTTCCCTCGAGGTTACACCTATAAAAACTTTAGGCTCAGCCCGGGCGATTCGGTTACCGTCTTTATTATTCACTTTTTCTTACATTCCCATGTTATTATGCTAGAAGAATTTTAACCACCCGAACACCATCTTAAAACCATCTAAATATAATTTGCAAGAAAGCCCCTGACAGGTCCCCCCGGGGTCTGCTGGCTGGAAGCGCCGTAACAGGATGCGTTTCACGGGAGTCAGTTCCTCTGGCTGCGGTTCCCCGTTTGCACCGTGTTCCTCGCGGGGAGCAGCAGGCCCCTACCTCCGAGTTTCCCCAGGGGGTGGGCGGGGGGGTGGGTCTCTACAAGAACAAGTACAGCGCACTCTGCAAAGGATGGAGGGCAGGAAGGAGAGAGAGGGACAGAGGAACAGGGAACGCTTCTGCAGAAGAGCTGGAAGCACTGAGTCACGCAGAGAAGAGGGGGAGAGGGAGAGAGAGGAAGAGAGGAGGGGAGGAGAGAGACAGGGAGAGAGAGGGTGAGAGAGAGAGGGAGAAAGAAAGAGGGGGAAGAGAGAGAGAAAGAAAGAGGGAGAGAGAGAGGGAGATAGAAGAGAGGAGGAGAGGAGAGACAGGGAGAGAGAAAGAGAAAGGGGGAGAGAGAGGAAGAGAGAGGGATAGAGAGAAAGAGGGAGAGAGAGGGATATAGATGAAGAGAGGAGGAGAGGAGAGAGACAGGGAGAGAGAAAGAGAAAGAGGGGGAGAGAGAGAAAGAGGGAGAGGGAGAGGGAGAGAGAGGAAGAGAGGGAGAGAGAAGGAGATAGAAGAGAGGAGGAGAGGAGAGACAGGGAGAGAGAAAGAGAAAGGGGGAGAGAGAGGAAGAGAGAGGGATAGAGAGAAAGAGGGAGAGAGAGGGATATAGATGAAGAGAGGAGGAGAGGAGAGAGACAGGGAGAGAGAAAGAGAAAGAGGGGGAGAGAGGGAGAGGGAGAGAGAGAGGGAGAGAGGGAGAGGGAGAGAGAGGGAGAAGGAGAGAGATAGAGGGAGAGAGGGAAAGGGAGAGGGAGAGAGAGAGGGAGATTCAATTTTCTGATCCATGCTGATCATTGTGAGATTGTAACCCAAACATGAAAGCTTGTAACTATCTCACGGTGATTCAATAAAATTTTTTAAAAAAATAACATGCAACTGAAAAAAAAGAGAGGGGGGATAGAGAAAGGAGGAGAGGAAAGAGAGAGGGAGAGAGAGAGGGAGAAAGAGAGAGGGAGAGAGAGAGAGAGAGGGTAAGGAACACTGTGTAAGGAGCATTGCTTTTATGGCATTTCTGGACTCCAGAATTTCCAAATGGGTGAATGGACTGAAGAATAACGGAGAAGCCGGAGTGATAGCACAGCAGGGAGGGCATTGGCCTTGCACGCAGCCAACCCAGGTTCGATCCCAGGCATACCCTAGGGTCCCTCGAGCACTGCCAGGAGTGATTCCTGAGTGCGGAGCTAGGAGGAACCCCTGAGCATCACCAGGTGGGACCCAAAAAGGAAAAAAAAAAGGATAATGGAGGATCTAGCAGCAGCCTGACTGGGACAGATGAGAGGGAGAGAGGGAGACGGAGAGAGGGAGAGAGAGAGATAGGGAGAGAGAGAAAGAGGGAGAGAGAGAGAGAGGGAGAAAGAGAAAGAAAAGAGAGAGGGGGGAAGAGAGAAGGAGAGAGAGAAAGAGGGAGAGAGAGGGAGATAGAAAAAGAGGAGGAGAGGCAAGAGACAGGGAGAGAGGGAGAGAGGGAGAGAGGGAGAGAGAGGAAGAAGGAGAAGGAGAAGGAGAAGGAGAAGGAGAAGGAGAAGGAGAAGGAGAAGGAGAAGGAGAAGAAGAAGGAGAAGGAGAAGGAGAAGGAGAAGAAGGAGAAGAGTTAGCGTCTCTCCTCCCTGCCTCGCTTCTCAGGGCTTCTGAGACCCCTGCAGGTGTGAGGGCTGGTCCGGACGACCCAAATCCCCCATTGCAAGCCCCCCCGCACCCCGAGAGAGGGCAGCTGCCGCAGGCAGCCTCTGGCAGGCCAGGGACAGTGTGTGGGAGTAATCAGGCACAGAGATTCCTTGGCAGGCCAAGAAAGCACAGCCCTGCAGGCCGGGAAATTTCCCCCGAGACTCAGAAGCTGGAATGCGCCCGGGGAAGTCGGCTCAGGGGTCCCTGAGTCAGCCTCGAGCCCGAACGGGAACGGATGGATGGGGGGAGGGGAAGCTTGCTGCCGCCAGGGCCCGGGGGTGGGGTGGGGGGCGGGGGATGGGGGGCACCAAGACTCACAGCGGCTAGAACCCTCGCCCAGGCCGCCGGCGGCGTGGAGGCGGCATGGCCAGGGCTGGGGGGTGGGGGGGGCGGACAAGCCCTAATCAGAACCACCCGCCCCCCGCTGCAGCCTCATTAAGGCCCGTTCCCAGAGCAGACACTGTGTTTGAGGAAGCGCGCGGCGTTTGATATATTCCACTCTGCGTGTCAAGGGCATTAACAGTCGGCGTCAGAATGTTCTGTCGGGCGGAGGAGGCACTTTGAAGTGTTTGTGGTGGAGTCCACATGTGCAGGCAAGATGTGCCTCTCTGGGCCCTGGGCAGTTCCCAGCATCACGTGGCGGCCAGCGACTTAACCCCTTCCTTCCCGGTGCAGAGCCTTCTGGTGTGTGTGTGGGGGGGGGGGTGGCGCGGGGGGGTGTGGGGGGTGTTGGTGATCGTGATGCGCAGAAGACGGGCACCGGATGCGGATGGTGGCGGTGCTGATGCTGCCTGTGTGAGAAGCCGAGCATCCGCCTCTCCCACATCCATTGGGGCCCATTCTTGACTTCCGGCAACCCCCTTCCTAGCACCCTATTTGTGACTGCTTCTGCTCCCACACCCTTCGGGTACTTCTTAGTGAAGAGGTGTGCACAGGCTTTGCACATACTCTTTGGGGTGAGGGTGGTGGTGGGGGGAACTAAAGGATTCTGGACACTCTCATTCCAATCCAGGATTAATTCAGAGATGCTTGAATTCACCCCCAATAGCAGGGAACCCCCAAATGTTGGAGCCATTGTTGGTTGTTCTTTTTTTTTTTCACTTTACTAAATGACAATATACCAATTAACCATCTATAGGATCTCAGTCAATGCCATAAAAGTCTCTGAACCTGATATAACAGGATGAGAACTGTCATCCTGTTGCTCATCGATTTGTTCGAGCGGGCACCAGTAACATCCCTCATTGAGAGACTTATTGTTACTGTTTTTGGCATATCCAATACACATGGGGAGCTTGCCAGGTTCTGCTGCTCGGGCTTGATATTCTCGGTAGCTTGCCATCTCTCCGAGAGGGGCTGAGGAATCGAACTTGGGTTGGCCGCATGAAAGGCGAAAGCCCAACCGCTATATATATAACTTGATCACTGTCATCCCGTTGCTCATCGATTTGTTCGAGCGGGCACCAGTAACGTCTCTCATTGAGAGACTTATTGTTACTGTGTTTTGGCATATCCAATACGCCACGGGGAGCTTGCCAGGCTCTGCCATGTGGGCATGATACTCTCAGTAGCTTGCCGGGCTCTCCGAGAAGGGCGGAGGAATTGAACACGGGTCGGTGGCCGTGAAAGGCGAACGCTCTACCGCTGTGCTACCGCTCCAGCCCCAATTGTCAAATGGAGACGTTACTGAGACTATTTGAGAAAATCAACGATCAACCTGATGATGATGATGATGATATATTATTGAATCGCCATGAGCTACAGTTACAAACCTTTCATGTTTGAGTTTCAGTCATACAATGATGGAACACCCATCCCTCCACCAGTGCACATTTCCCCACCACCAATGTTCCCAGTATTACCCCTCCCCTTCCAACCCTCCCCCTGCCTCTATGGCAGACAATTTCCCTCTTACTCTCTCTCTCTCTCTCTCTCTCTCTCTCTCTCTACTTATGAAGAAATCTTAAAGGGGGGGGGAACCATATGTCCCCCATAGAGGAAACATTATCATCTGACCTCAGCGTCTGGCAGAGCAAGGCAGTTTGGCTCATGCCACTAAGGCAAGGCCAAGGCTAGTGACTTTGAAGCTTCTCTCAGCTCTGGGATCCAGACTCCTCTATTCTGGAAAGCTCGTAGACTTGGCAAGATGGGAGGGTTGGAGACGGAGGGCGCCATGGGAGACCAGGAGCTCTCCTGGGAATCGACCCCTGTTCACACGGCCCTTGGCAACCCAGGGAAACACAAGTGATTCATGAGTGTGACTCACTGTCCAACACTCAGGATTGGGATCTTCAGCCAAAAAGCCTGGGCTGCACTGTGGCCCCAAAGCGTCCCTGAGACCCTTTGTTCCATATGCAACAGTCCCCTCCTCTTGCTAGGCACCAGGTTTGGGTCTATGTGGAGAAGTTGGGCGTCTGCACTCCTGTTTGCACCTGGGTGGGAAGAGTGAGAGGCCCTAAAGCGGGTAAGAATTCATAATGTTTGGTCACGGAGACATCTTAGCTAATATACAGTTCCCGGGAGCAGAGACATCTTAGCTAATATATACAGTTCCCGGGAGCAGGGACATCTTAGTTCATATGCAGTTCCCGGGAGCAGGGACATCTTAGCTCATATGCAGTTCCCGGGAGCAGAGACATCTTAGCTCATATGCAGTTCCCGGGAGCTGGGACATCTTAGCTCTTATGCAGTTCCCGGGAGCAGAGACATCTTAGCTCATATGCAGTTCCCGGGAGCAGGGACATCTTAGCTCATATGCAGTTCCCGGGAGCAGGGACATCTTAGCTCATATGCAGTTCCCGGGAGCAGGGACATCTTAGCTCATATGCAGTTCCCAGAAGCAGGGACATCTTAGCTCATATGCAGTTCCTGGGAGCAGAGACATCTTAGTTCATATGCAGTTCCTGGGAGCAGAGACATCTTAGTTCATATGCAGTTTCCAGGAGCAGAGACATCTTAGCTCATATGCAATTCCCAGGAGCAGTGCTAGCTTGCGATCCAGGGAGGGGCGTGCTCCATGCCTGTGTGCATGTCCTGGAAATAAAACGTTCATGTGGAATAGTACACAAGACATGGGTCGCCTCAAGAAAAGCCCGCTGGGCCCGAGCTGGAGTCACGTTTCAATCAGGAATTCTACCCCTCAAGTCAAATAAGAAACACAATCGTTGTGTTTCTTAGTTTAACTTAGGAATTTATTTTAAATTGGGGATCCGAAGGAAATGCTCTTGAGCTGTTAAAGATATGTACATACGAATATCACTAGTCTGTGTCATGCAGTGAGCCAGGAGGCAGGTTAGTATCTGCAAGGGGAATTCAGGGGCCCCAACAGTGCAACTAAGGTTCTCGCCGGAAACAGGAGGTTGGCACAGAATGGAGCTCCCAGGGCTGAATAACTGTGTTCCTGGCATGCGTCGACAACAGTTTGGGGGTCAGGGGCAGCAGCCTCGTCCCATCCACGGCGGAATCACTCCTCCCCCATCACCCCATTGTCAAGAGGGCTACCCAGATACTTGGAGAAGGAAGGAGCCCGTGAAAGGCGCCCCTCCACCACCACCACCATCTCGAGCCTGGGAAAGGTCCTGGGGCCTGAGGCAGCATCTCAGTTCCTGTAATGAGACCCGCCCGGGGACATCCCAACACAAACAAGACGCTTTCCCAAGCAGCCCAAGCCCTCCGGAGCCAGGAATCCACATTTCCCTGTCCAGAAATCCCTCCCAGTGTGAACAAACGCACAGGCCTCCTTTATTTCCTTTCTTCCGATGCCATTAGGCTCCAGAGCTCGCCTGGCCTGCCAGCAGCCTGGGGAACAGGGAGCCCGGGACGCCTGTGGACTTGGGGTGGTAGAAAAACTTGGCTGGGGCCCCTTGCTAGGCACTAGGTCCAGGTCTATCCAGAGAAGTGGGGCGTCTGCACTCCTGTTTGCACATGGGTGGGAAAAGTAGGGGGCCCCGAAGTGGATAAGAATTCAAAATGTTTGGTCGCAGAGACATCTTAACTCATATGCAGTTCCTGAAAGCAGATCTTAGCTCATATGCAGTTCCTGGGAGCAGAGACATCTTAGCTATATGCAGTTCCCGGGAGCAGAGACATCTTAGCTAATATATACAGTTCCCGGGAGCAGGGACATCTTAGTTCATATGCAGTTCCCGGGAGCAGAGACATCTTAGCTCTTATGCAGTTCCCAGGAGTGGTGCTAGCCTGCAATTCAGGGAGGGGCGTGCTCCATGCCGGTATGCATGTCCTGGAAATAAAACAGCCATGTGGAATAGTACGCAAGACATGGGTCACCTCAAAAAAAGCCCACTGGGCCTGAGCCGGAGTCATGTTTCAATCAGGAATTCTACCCCAACGCTGCCGTGCCTTGGACCCAGAGCAAAGACCTGTCTAACCCTGTCTTCCAAAATTCTCCCCTTATTATGGCTGCGCCCTCTCCCTCACGGAGTTGATTTATTTTGCCTCCACTGTACCAGAAAGAGATTTTTCTTTTTCTTTTTTTTTTTTCCGCTGCTAAATGGATTCATCCAAGTATTTTTATTTGTTTTAGAGTTGAGTTGGCGACTGGTTCTCACTGGAGAGGCAATTGGCAGCGGGATCAGTTTTAAATTAGGCGTTTGTCAGAATCCAGCCTGGGCAGAAACTTCCCCTCAAACCTAAAGGTCAAAGCTAACGGGGTCTCGGGTCTGCTGCGGTTTTAAATTAATCAAGACAGTTGGCGGCCTTTTGCCTGCCTGAGTCCGTGTCACGGCCGAGCTCTTGAACTTTGTTTTTCTTCTCTCCACTGTGTGTTTTCCTCCGCACTTTGCTATTTATGTCTCCTCTCTCCCCGCCTGCCTGAGACTTTCCCTGGCTCTGGGACCCGCTTGGTGACATTCCTCCTCGGACGGCTGTGTCTCCCCAGTCTCATGCGCTCAGTGAGAGCGGGGTCCTGGGGGTGCGGGAGAGACGCGCATGGCACCCTCGGGAAGGAAAGCACAGCCTCTGTCACCTCTCTCGATGTTCTCTGCAGAAACCGTTGCTGCAGGAAACTTCCCTGGTGCTCACCACGTGTTTTCATCTTCATCCTTTCTTTGTTTCCTCAGAATCCCTTTGCAGATGGAACAAACTCACAGGAAGGGCGGGATATTGGGAGATGGAAGATGCCAGCATGCTGTGACTGCAACCCTACAGGTAAGGATGTCAGCCCGCCGTAACTGGCACCTTACAGGTAAGGATGCAAGCTCGTCGTAACTGGTACCTCCAGGTAAGGATGTCAGCCCGCCGTAACTGGTACCTTACAGGTAAGCATCTCTCCAGGAAGTCAAATGGACCCCCTGTCTGGGCCTGCAAGTCTACGCAATCAGGTTCCAGCTCCTGGCCGTGATTTACCTCTGGGGGTTCCCTCCTGTGTTCTCCCTTCTCCGCCCTGAATCTCTGCCTCATTTCATTGAGGCCAGTGAAACCAAGCAGGGTTGAGGGTTGCTTTCAGAGCTTCCGCTTTCTGTGGCATAACTACTCGAATCCTGTTTTGTTGAATTATCCGGTGAGACTGTCTTGACTTGGGCAAAAGTCTAGGTTCTCGGTTTAATGGAGTACTGGGCCATGAGACCCGCTGTATGGTTCTTTGGGGGAGGGTCACAGACCGAAGAGAAGAGGCATTGTGGGTGTAAAAAACTAAAGCCACACCGACGGGCGTGTGCACTTGTGGGCTCTCCGGGGTGGCTCTGTCTCACCGCCCGAGTTCGATGCTCTGGAACCGCTGTGTGTGGCTGTTGGTCAAGGGCAGGTGATGGAAGGAAGAAGGCCAAACTGGTTGCTTGATCAACTTATTTCATTCTCTCTCTCTCTGGATCTTCTATCTCTCCTGTCTGCCCCACAGTCTTAGTTTATATAGCAAATTACATAGGGCAGTAGAACAAAGGTGGGTTTAACATCAACAAATCAACAAAGAAGGGTAAGATCATTTCTTGAGGAGATTAACAAAATCTCATCTAAGGAAATCTCATCTAAGGAGATCCGCTCAAGGGTGTGATTCCAAACAAGAGTGTGAGCTAGTAATCTGCTTAAATAGCTATAGTAAATCTACTTCTAATATTTCTAGCAATGTCATTCTGTATGAGCACAGTAAGAGATAGTTTGGCTCTTCCTGAGGACATCTCACTATCTATTCCAGACCACAGTCCTCAGGCCAGGTTAGTCTTCCTAACCCCAGCAGGGTCCTAGTCTCGTCGTTACTTTTGGATCATGACAGCATTTGTCTATGACCATGTTCTCAACTTATAGTTGAGTATTGTGGCGCTTTGGCCTGGCCCATTTCGATGCCAGGGGAGCTCACAGCTTGCCCTGGGTCCATTCCGTCCCTCGTCGGGACCCTGCTTTTGGGGTGCTAGGAACTAAGGGCAACTGAGTTGAGAAAGCAGATACCCGGGAGTTAATATTATTGGAGTCAATCAGCTCCCAAGTTACAAAGCATATTATTAACATATTATATAGACGGTCTTTCATTCTCCCTGCCTCCCTTTATGCATTCATTTTGATCTCGGGCCACAGTCACTGGTAATCCTGGCTTGATGCTCAGAGATCAGTGCTCAGGGGACCATATGGTGATGAGTCTGAACCCTGGGCTTCCTGTATGCTAGGTGTGTGTTCACACCCATTGAACGCTCACTCTAGCACCCCTCTTCCCTTTAAACGTTGGGTTGTTTGTTGTTGGGGATTTTATCCCCTCCCACTCCCACCTTGGGGTATAATTCACAAAAAAATCAAACCAGAAATGCTTGTCATTGGGAAAGCATTCATTTTAAAAATCAAAACTTGGCCAGTGCAGATAGAAGCGCTGTGATTGTCACTGAAACGCCTTTAGTTGCCAACTAATTCAAAGGAAACAGTGATTTAAAACCAGTCAGTGTTCTGGCCCTTAAGTCGATGAAAATAACCATCACTGCGGGTTTAACGACATCAGGTCAAGCTTCGTGACACATGCCAAAGGTCAAACCTCGGGTCTCGAAAACAGTTGAGGGACTTTTTCACTTCTGCCCTGAGGGGCTTAGGGGAGAGACAGAAACTCCAGAACAAAGAATTCTACACTCATCCCGTTCTTGAAAAGAACATGTGTATAATGGCCCTCCTCATACAAGCCCGGCGATGCCTTTGCCTATTATAGCGTGATATTTTGCAAAACACTGAATGGTAAATTTAGTCTCCTTCCTAGCTCCAAGCAAGTTATGTTCTGTGATTTCTATGCAGATAAAGCACTTAAACAGGAAAAGCAAAATGCAGGTTTCCCAAATGGGTCTCAGATACTTACTTCTTTTGATTATTGTGGTCCATCAACTGAACACGAGATGTTGCATGTTATAAATATGGAGAAATATAAATAGGGGGGGAAATGTCCATTTCCGTCTCTTCATTTGGCTCTGAATCTCGTTGGCTCGTTTCATGAAGGCCAGTGAAAGACCAAGAAGACCTCCTTTTTTTTCCCGCTTTTTGGGTCCCACCCGGCGATGCTCAGGGGTTCCTCCTAGCTCATGCACTCAGAAATTACTCCTAGCAGTCCTTAGGGGACCCTATGGGATGCTGGGAATCGAACCCAGGTTGCCCATGTGCAAGGCAAACGCCCTCCCCGCTGTGCTATCACTCTAGCCCCAAGATCTCCTGTAAGAGGTTCTATTGAGTGCAGTATTGGTACTTGTGTCCTGTTCTGTTGAAGAAGACAGTGAGGCTCCCTTGACTGATTGGAAGAAATGCAGCCCCCTCCCCTCTGAATCTCCCCCCACTATATAGAGAGGTACAGGTTCAAGCCCCCCATCAGGACGGGGAGATAGCACAGGGTCTGATTCCTGGCACCACGGCAATCCTGCTTCTTAGCATTTGTGGGATGGCAAACATAAGCACAGAAAGTAGAACAATAAATAGCATTGCTGTTGAATATTTCTGTATGCTGCTCACCTTCATATACGTGGGTGTTATGTATCTGTGCATACATGAATATAGCACTGTAGCACTGTAGCACGGTCATCCTGTTGGTCACTGATTTGCTCAAGCTGGCACCAGTAATGTCTCCATGGTGAGACTTGTTGTTACTGTTTTTGGCATGTTGGATATGGCACAGGGAGCTTGCCAGGCTCTGCCATGTGGGCGGGATACTCTCGATAGCTTGCTGGGCTCTCTGAGAGGGGTGGAGGAATCAATTCCGGGCTGGCTGGGTGCAAGGCAAATGCCTTACCCGCTGTGCTATTGCTCCAGTCCATGCATGAATATAGAGCATCATTTATAATATTTGTTATAAATATTAAGTGATTCACTTAATACCCATAACAATACCTGTAATCCTTAATACCCATAATAATACCCATAATACTCAATACTTAATACTCATAATACATCTATTCATATATGAATATTAAGTGAAATATTCAGTGACATTTTCTTTCAATACCATTTATAGCCATTTGTGTCAGGTTTAGATATTGCTGAGAGGTCTTAGGGATTTAAGTTCTAGGCTTTTCTTTTTTTCTTTTTGGGTCACACCAGGCCATGCTCAGGGGTTACTCTTGGCTCATGCACTCAGGAATTACTCCAGTCGGTGCTCAGGGGACCCTATGGGATGCTGGGAATCCAACCCAGGTCGGCTGCGTGCAAGGCAAGCGCCCTACGTGCTGTGATATCACTCCAGCCCCAAATTCTAGGCTTTTTTAATGAACCATTTATATATGTGTTATATGTGACATTTCAGGCTGGAGCGATAGCACAGCGGTTGGGCGTTCGCCTTTCATGCAGCTGACCCGTGTTCGATTCCTCCGCCCCTCTCTGAGAGCCCGGCAAGCTACCGAGAGTATCGAGCTCAAGTGGCAGAGCCTGGCAAGCTCCCCGTGGCGTATTGGATATGCCAAAAACAGTAACAATAAGTCTCTCAATGAGAGACGTTACTGGTGCCCGCTCGAGCAAATCAATGTGACGTTTTATTCATGAATAATTTATAGCTGTTATTGCACAGTGGAATAGTACGCAGCTGTTAGGGAAAATGCACTCATTTGTGGAGCATATTCATATGCTCATATATGAATCTTTTTTATTATGTTCGCCTGATTGTGTTGTGAGTAAACCTCAGGAGTGACAGGTTCTGAGTGTCACACTCCTGTGGTCCCAAAACATCATTATTTGTCTCTTAGGCCCATTGAAGCTGGGTCCCTGGTTTAGCTCTTTTGTTGTTTGGGATTGCACAGCCCGATAGCACAAAGCCGATTCTGATCCCAGAGGGACCAGATGCTAGCAGTGTGCACACGAGGTTACTCCTCAGGAAAAAAAAAAAAAAAAAAAACTATCATTATGCACGTAAAACCTACAGTTCCAGAAGGCAGAGCCAAAAATCTTGGCCAGCAGTTTCATTTTGCATTTTTCTTATGGCTGATACCGATTCTGCTTGCCTTATTTTATTCCAAAACACCCTGTCAAGTTTTCACTTCATCTGACACATTCTGGTATGCGCTAGACCCCTTTAGGGCTGGAAGGAGTGTCAAGAGTTTTCTAAGAGAGTGAAGAGATAGATAGAGCAGAGGAATTGGAATCTTTCGCTAATAAGCCTGAGACCTCCGGTTCCCAGTGGGAAGTCCTCACTGCATGTGGGAACAAAGGTCCAGGAGTCCTGCAAGAGATTTGTGAGGGGCCTGACAAATGGATGGCAGCATTCAGAAGCTCAGAGGCACCAACTTCAAGGCCAAAGTTGGGACAATTTTAATAAAAGGGGGGGGGGGGAATGGAGCGATAGCACAACGCATGCAGCCGACCCAGGTTCAATTCCCAGCATCCCATATGGTCCCCTCAGGAGTAATTCCTGAGTGCAGAGTTAGGAGTAACCCCTGAGCGTCACCCAGTGTGACCCAAAAAAGAAAAAAAAAAAGAAAAACAAAGTTGGGACAATTTGATCCACAAAATACACGTGTTGGATTGTAACCCAAACTGTAAACTCAGTACAGGAGGGTGTAAATTGATATAAAATGAATGAAGCACCAAAAAAAATAACACCTAGATATTCAGCTTTCATTTGACCCACTTCTGGGACTGTACCTTGGGGTTCCAAAAATGCACAGCAGAAACAGCATCTGCAACCCTGTGTTCACTGCAGCGCTGTTCACAACAGCCAGAATCTGGAAACAATGCAAGAGCCTGAGAACAGACAACTGGATAAAGAAACTGTGACACATCTACACAGTGGAATAGTACGCAGCTGTTAGGGAAAATGAGATCATGAAATTTTCCTATAAATGAATGGACATGAAGAATATCGTGCTGAGTGAAATGAGTCAGAAGGAGAGGGATGGATGTAGAATGACTGCACTCATTTGTGGGGTATTTAAAAATAATAGTACTAAGTGACCGTTTATGTTTGATCTGCTTAGTATTATTACTTTTTAGTACAATAGCACAGCGGTTGGGCTTTTGCCTTTCACACGGCCGACCTGGGTTCGATTCCTCCGCCCCGCACGGCAGAGCCTGGCAAGCTACCCATGGCATATTGGATATGCCAAAAACAGTAACAATAAGTCTCTCAATGAGAGACTTTACTGGTGCCCTCTCGAACAAATCGATGAGCAGTTGACAGTTGACCCCCGAGAGAGAGAGAAAGAGGGAATGTGCCTGCCACAGAGGCAGAGGGTGGGAAGGGTTGGGGGGTGGTGGGAGGGATACTGGGGACATAGGTGGTGGAGAATGGGCACTGGTGGAGGGATGGCTGCTTGATCATTGTATGACTGAAACACAATCACGAACATTTTTAAGTCTGTCATTGTATCTCACGGTGATTCATTAAAAGGGGGCTAGAGAGATAGCACAGCGGGTAGGGCGTTTGCCTTGTACACGGCCGACCCGGGTTCGATTCCCAGCATTCTATATGGTCCCCTGAGCACCGCCAGGAGTAATTTATAGTGCATGAGCCAGGAGTAAGCCCTGTGCATCGCCGGGTGTGACCCAAAAATTTTAAAAAAATCAAAAAAATAATAATAGTATAAAACTAATATCCACGGCTGTGGGAAAAATGCGCCAGGAGATTTGGTCAAGGCACCTGGGCCAGGAGGCCAAGAGACACACCTTGTTCTTCCTCACGTGCACCCAGAGAATCGTTGAGGCTTAGAAACCTACTTCCGGCAACTTGCAATGACTCGAGGACGGAGGAAAGCTGGCAAGCAGGCCATTAGCCACGGATGAAGCAACTCCGCGCCAGCTCTAACATCCTCCGGGCATCCTGCATGAGACTCGAAGAGCACTTAGCCCTGGGAGGGCCCAGCCGGCCCCCGAGACGCCCCTCAGAACGCATCTCAGACTGGAGGCTGGCCTGGAGGTCCACGGAGCAAGCAGAGGGGCCGAGGGGAGACAGAATCGCCAAGAATCGCCATGGCATGTGCAAGCCCGGGGGGCAGCCTGAAGGAGGCGGCTGGGACAAAGGATCCAATTCAAGTCTGGAGTTTAGTTCATTAAACGGAAGGAAAATATATATATATATATATATATATATATATATATATATATATATCGCCGGGCTCTAACGTGTCTTGCAGCTGGTAACTATAAGAATAGCATTATTATCGAATTGCCTCATAACTCCGCTCATGTTGCGCGGCCCGTGCCAAGAGCACACACGGGGGAAGGGAACCATTAAAGCGGGAAGGCTTTAATCAACCTTGCCCCCCCGCCCCCGCCCACCCCTCCAACTCCCCTACCCCTCCACCCCCGCGCCTTCTTTCTAACTTCCTGTCACTGTGCATTTCAGTTCTGGAGTGTGTGGTTAGCTCAAAGCAATTTGGGAGGCCATAAATTTGTGCGTTGGTGAAACTCTCTTGTCAGATACTTTCCCGAACCAGTGCTCACCGAGAGACCGTTCCAAGCCAGCCTTGAGGGGCTGTTTCCTGGGGTTGGAGGGTGGGGTGGGGGAGGGGGGCAGTGCTGAGTATGCACCCGGGGACAAGCTGCTGGGACATGAGCCCCCCCCCCACTAACCCAGGGGCCCCGGGCCGCCTTGGCTTCATTAGATCCGCCTGGACAGTTTCCCCACTGGAAAGAAAGGAAAAGAACAGTTTATGGAGCCCCGGTAAGTCCTGCTGGCTCTGGTTCCTGGCATTTTGCTGTGACTTTGTGTTTCTTTGTTTTTTTTAACCCCAAAGTACGCCATCTCGGGCGAGGCAAAAATGTGGGCAAGCCATGCACAGCTCCGGATTCAGCCGTCCCCATTTCTGTCCCTTGTCCCTCCCCGCTTCCGCTCCCACTTCTGTGGCTTGGGGACAGTCCAAATAAGCAGAGCCTGAGCCCTGGAACCTCTCTGAGCTGGCGGGTCCTAACAGGCAGCAACGTGCCAGGAGCTCTCGGCTCCTACCTGGCTCGACCGGCACTTGAGCGTTTTCCCTGCCAGTTCTCTGCCCGTTCCCGAAAACGGAGCAAGAACCTGGAGTCACGACTCCAGCCTTGGCTCCTGCGAGAGCCCCGGGGAGGATCAAAGAGGCTGCAATGACAGTTCATGGAACAGAGAGGAAGCGAACCAACCCCCCCCCCCACACACACACACCCCCAGCGCCAACACTAACAGCTCCGAGCTTACGAGGCCCCCGCCAGACCCAGGGCGGGTCCCAGAAAACGATGGTTTTTATCAAGCAGACACCAGGCATGTGACCGAGGTACCCCCCCCCACCAACTGGTAATGACCACACATATGTGGTCTTTTAAAGACAAGACCTGAATCTTTTCATCAACTGCGGGGGGGGGGGGGGGGGGCGGGGAGGACGTGTTGGTGGGAATACGTCTTTGGCACACGTAGGGCAAGGCCAAAAAAACGAGGCGAGGTGTTTGGAGAGAAATGAAGAAATGAATTCCGTCTCCCCTCGCTGGAGCCAGAACGCCTGGGTTTTCATCCTGGACTTTTTCTTTCGCTTAACTAACTCCGTCTGAGGGCATGAAGCAACTTCCCCGACCCCTGTGTCTTGGTGTGCCTAGCAATAAAATAAAAATTGTGTCCAAGTCAGCAGGCACTCTTGGCAATTAACAGCCCTTGTTGCACTGCTGGGTCTATGCACTTTCTTCAGTCAAAGTCGGCTATGACTTTTGTCTTGTCCTCGGGCGTCTTGGTGACATCCTAGAAGGTGAGTCTTGACTCTTCAAGTAGCAGAGATGGGCTGAAGATAGGTGATGTGCCCGTTCCCGGCACAAAGCCAGCCTTTGGCAGCGCCTGGGGGACCACAGGGGATGCTGGGACTCAAACTCAGTCATTTGGGGAACAAACAGGATGTCCCTTTTAAGAAGAGCCTCATTTTCTCAGCCCGATGGACTTTATTAATGATTCACGTCTTTTCTGGCACCTGGGTCCACGTAGTATTTCAGTGACTCAAATATAGATAGATAGATAGATAGATAGATAGATAGATAGATAGATAGATAGATGGATGGATAGATAGATAGATAGATAGATAGATAGATAGATAGATAGATAGATAGATAGATAGATAGATAGATAGATAGATAGATAGAACTCCAGTAGCTAACTCCTGAACAAAGTTCTGTGCCGTTGAGGATTTGTGTCAGTGGAGAACGTAAGAAAAGGACGTCAAAGCACTAGACTATGGGGTAGGGTGGCCCCACCTCACCCACTGCTGATGGTGGCCCTGCAATTGGCTGGAATTTCAGTGGAAGGGGTGAGTGGTGGCGTCTCTGCATGGTCTGGGATACTCTGTGTGGAAGACACAGGAGGGTAGCTGTTTCCTGGGTGTGAAATCAGTGGAGAAAAGCGAAAGGTGAGGGCTGGAGCGATAGCACAGCAGGGAGGGCGTTTGCCTTGCATGTGGCCGACTCAGGTTCAATTCCCAGCATCCCCTATGGTACCCTGAGCACTGCAAGGAGTAATTACTGAGTGCAGAGACAGGAGGAACCCCTGAGCATCACCGGGTGTGGCCCAAAAAGCAAAGAGAGAGAGAGAGAGAGAGAAGGGTCAAGATGGATTAAAGCACTGGACACAGGAGCCTTGAGAAAGAGTCTAAAGCCAGGGCCTAACCCAGGACTCTTGATGGAGCAAAATCAACGAAGACAGAATATTGGGCTCGGTGGATGGAACCTTGGCCAAGAAAGCCGACATGAACTGCAGCGAGAAATTGAGCCTCTGGGAATAACGCGGCTTTATGCTTGGGGTTAGAAACGCTCTCTAAAAAATGAATCTTGGAGGACATCCCACAATGTCGCAAACCTCTTTTTTTTTTTTATCCCCGCTGTGGCAGAATATACCTCTTTTTTTTTTTTTTCTGGGTTTTTCCATCAGTCATCCCCGTTCCCAGCACATCAATCGTAAAAGCATATGAGAACTCTAGAAACAACTTTAATAGAACACGAGTCCCTCCAAAAAATCACGTGTCGGGGGGTTGTGCTTAAGTGTCTGGGAGGTAATTTTACCCAAGGTTTTATAGAGCATGTCAAGATTCAGCGCAGGAATTTTGGGAACAAATGGGGTTTGCCAAAACTGAGATTTCTCTTTTAAGAAGAGTCTCATTTCCTTAGTCCAACATGCTTTATTAATGATTCGTATCTTGCTGGCACTTGAGTCCATGTAGTATTTCAGTTACTCAAATATATAAAAGGAAACCTCAAAAAATTGTTTTTCTTAATATTCCTTTAAGTAAATCCAATCCTTCATTTCAAAAGCAAGTCACAAATTCTGCAAATAGAATAATTTAAAGGAGAAGGCTGGAGCGATAGCACAGCGGGGAGAGCATTTGCCTTGCATGCGGCTGACCCAGGTTCAATCCCCAGCATCCCATAGGGTCCCCCAAGCACCACCAGGAGTGATTCCTGAGTGCAGAGCCAGGAGGAACCCCTGAGTATCACTGGTTGTAATCTAAAAAGCCAAAAAAAATCCTCAAATCAACAAATTTTCTAAAATATTAACATACAAGAGCGATAGCACAGCGGGTAGGGCATTTGCCTTGCACGCGGCCGGACCGGGTTCGATTCCTCTGCTCTTCTTGGAGAGCCCAGCAAGCTACCGAGAGTATCTCACCCACGCGGCAGAGCCTGGCAAGCTCCCCGTGGCGTATTCGATATGCCAAAAACAGGAACAAGTCTCACCATGGAGATGTTACTGGTGCCCGCTCGGGATGACAGTGATACAGTGATTAACATACAAGGCACAACCTGCAACAACATGTCAGTAATCTCTTACACAAGGGCTTAGTGGCTCCAGGGTGAGATACAACAATCTTCACACATGTTCCTCTAAGGAAACTTTTTTGGATCATTTTTATTTTGTTTTTGGTTTTTTTGTTTGTTTGTTTTTGGGTCACACCCGGCGATGCACAGGGGTTACTCCTGGCTCTGCACTCAGGAATTACCCCTGGTGGTGCTCAGGGGACCATATGGGATGCTGGGATTAGAACTCGGGTTGGCAGCGTGCAAGGCAAACGCCCTCCCCGCTGTGCTATTGCTCCACCCCTGGATCATTTTTAGCAGATTGTTCCTAACAGACAATACAAAATAAATTATTAGATCCTGCTTTGGGGACAGGCTTTGGAAGAGGGGTGGGAAAATTTGAAGTAACGATGGTGGGAAGGTGTAAAGGTGGTGGGATTGGTGTTGGAATATTGAATGTAATAAATGATTGTGAACAACCTTACAAAAAATAAAATTAAAAACAAAGAAAGAAGACCAACACTCAAAGCAAGTCGGGGTGGGGGCTGGAGCAATAGCACAGCGGGAGGGTGTTTGCCTTCCACGCAGCTGACCCGGGTTCGATCCCCGGCATCCCATATGGTCCCCCAAGCACCGGCAGGAGTGGTTCCTGAGTGCAAAGCCATGAGTAACCCCTGAGCATCGCGGGTGGGACCCAAAAAGAAAAAAAAAAGCAAGTCGGGGTGTTTGGAACACCAGTAGAAGGAACTCGAAGTTCCTTCTTGGGGTTCCCGGGGAAATTTCGGTCAAGAGACACAGGGGAAACTTTCTGAGAAATTTGGATCGTTCCATAAACGAGTCAAGAGCTTAATATTTGGGAACCTCAATGTTTCAGGATGGCGCTGAGTTCGGGATTAGTTCCCGGAAGTTGTGG
This sequence comes from Sorex araneus, assembly GCF_027595985.1. Taxonomy (NCBI): domain Eukaryota; kingdom Metazoa; phylum Chordata; class Mammalia; order Eulipotyphla; family Soricidae; genus Sorex; species Sorex araneus. The sequence goes on from NC_073313.1 coordinate 161,701,334, forward strand.
CGTCTACAGTGGGTTCCAAAAACAAACGACGCATGTCTAGAGGCAGAACAGAAACCAACAGTCACAATCCATCACCCTCCGGACTATTTCTTGCAAATCTTGCAAAGCGTTTTTTCCATTTCGACTTCTGCTTGGTGCTTTCTCTGCTTGTGTTCCACTCCCGCCTCCGTGTTCACTACTATCTGTGCACGCTGTCGAGTGTCAACAGACGCTTCCCGGGTTGAGTTGGAAAGTGGAAAGTTTGGACGATTGGCATCCGAAACTTGCCTGTAACAACCAGAGCTGATAATCAGAGCAACGGGCTAGAAAAATAAAGAGTCTTGGTTCTACTTCCAATACTGGTCTAGAGATTGGTTCCAGTGGTGTAAAAAACGGGCATGAGCACTCACGGGCTCTCCAGGCGGCTCTGTCTCACCGCCCACGTTCGGTGCTCTGGAACCGCTGTGTGTGGCTGTTGGTCAAGGGCAGGGGACAGAAGGAAGAAGGCCAAACTGGTCGCTCGATCAGTTTATTTCATTCTTTTTCTCTGCATCTCTCCTGGCTCTGGATCTCTCTCTGGATCTCTGGATCTGGCCCCCTTCACTGTCTCTCCCCCTACTTGTCTCTCCTCACCTTGCCCTCTAGACTACACACAGCCAGGTAGCAAAATCAACATAAGAAAGCCCTTCCTAAGGGCTGTCAGGTTCAAAGGCAACACTACCTAGGGGCATTCCAAAGCCCTTCCTGACTCTTAAGGTGTTTTTCTCCTTTCCTTAGTCCAAACACTCATTCACATCTGAATACTAGTTATTTTTGCATGGACATAGCAAGAGATACATTGAGGCTTGCAAGGCAGCTCTCCTGGCAACATCTTGCCACAGACTCAGACTACAGCACTCAGGCCAGATTAATCATTCCTAACCCTAGCAGGGTCCGAATCTAGGTATCACTGTTTGGATCATGACAGCATTTGTCCATGATCAAGCTCTTAACTTATAGTTTAGCATTAGGCACTTTGGCCAGGCCCATCTCGATGCCAGGGTAGCACACAACTCACCCCTTGCCCTGGGTCCGTCTCGTCCCTCGTCGAGACCCTGCTTTTGGGGGTGCTAGGAAGTAAGGGCAGCTGAGGCTTAGGTCGAGAGGACAGATGCCCAGGAGGAAACTATCATGTAGAGTCAAATGACTCCCAGGTTACAAAAGCATAGCATTTGCTAAGTCTTCCTGTGTCCATACAAAAAGGACATGGCTCTGAATAAACTATGCAAAGGACTCAAGGAGGAGAGAAAAACAACATTTACAAGTCAACAGAACACTAAGAAAGAAGCTACAAATAAACACAGAGGAATGGGAGCACTGTGATGGGAGTAACCCAATAAACCTAAACTACCTGAGGCTATGTAATCCTACACAGTGGAAAGTAACTTACTTCTTTATTTTTGCCAGAGGTCTCCCATCCAGAGCTGTGTGCGTTCAATATAAAATTTAATTTCTCTCTCTTTCTCACTTATATGTACGGATATGACCATGTTTAAGAATATTCTCAAGGTATTTCTTTGTTGCTCTCGCTGAAGTTCAGTTTTATGAACAACGGAAATAATGACCTACCATGTCGGTTTCACAACCAAATCTAAAAAGCTAAGTGAAGGGCCAGTAAGAAAACGAATATGCTGAGTTACTGGTTTAAGGATTCATTGCTCATTCTCTGGGAACCTCAGATTCCCAGAGAAATTTGAAACTTCCTTGAAGGAAAGTTGAGCTTCAAAAATACTGATTTCATAAAGCCGGGGCGGATGTATAATTGGGCAATGGATTAGGGAAATTTCTATAAGCACCAACAAAATGTTGATAAAACCAGGATACAAGAGAGAGAAAAATCGGCAATGACAACCCTGATGGATCAAAATATTTGTCATCGGTTAGAAAGTGAATCCTGCAGAAGAGAACATTGGCGAATTCAGATTGTAAAATTTAGACCAAGACAATCCAAGAGGTCGGATAAATTAACTTCAAGGAACAAAATGGCCGAGAGGAGTGATATTTATTGGACAAAAATTTTTTTAAAGGTAAAGATTCTATCTTGGAGCTGGAGCAATAGCACAGCAGGGAGGGCATTTGTCTTGCACGTGGCTGACCCGAGTTCAATTCCCAGCATCTCATAGGGTCCCTCAGCACCGTCAGGAGTAATTCCTGAGTGCAAGAGCCAGGAGGAACCCCTGAGCATCACCGGGTGTGACCCAAAAAAGAAAAAAAAAAGATTTCTATCATAAGCAATCGCATTGACTTCTTCTCGGGCAGGGAGAATGTCTTTATTTTCACCTGTTTTCCTGATAGCACAGTGGTTGGGTGTTCACCTTTCACGAGGTCGACCCGAGTTCGATTCCTCCGCCCCTCTCGGAGAGCCCAGCAAGCTACCAAGAGTATCGAGCCCGCGTGGCAGAGCCTGGCAAGCTCCCCGTGCGTATTGGATATGCCAAACACAGTCACAATAAGTCTTTCAATGAGAGACGTTACTGGTGCCCGCTCGAACAAATCGATGAGCAACGGGATGACAGTGACAGTGACTTCCTTGTATCCAGAAGGCAGCAGGATGGGTCTGAGAGAGATAAACAGAACTGAGCAAGGTGTGTTGGTTCCGGGGCTGTCCTGAGACCCGCGCTGGCACGAGGCGTGTGTGGCCGATGGCGCAGACTCGACACGTCTTGCTGTGCCCTTTGGAACAAAGCAGCTGCAACGGACGCCTCCTTCAGACTCGGCCCATGTGCTTCTGTGTCGCCAAACTCTTCCATATTCACAAACCCTTCATTCCTTTGGCCAGAGGACAGACAAAAAAAAAGAAGAAAAAAAAAAAACTCACCAGCGTCTGTCCCCACAGACATTCTCAGATGGTGCTAATAAAAAGGAGAAATCCAAACCAGAACTGGTGGTCCGCACGGGGAGAGCTGCTAAGTCTCGTCACAGTGCACTAATTACCCTGCAGCTTCGGACCCAAATGCGAGGAGGAGCACAGCTTGGCGGCGCCGAGGATGGTAGCTCAGGCTCCTGCTGCGCTGGGTGGTCCTCCTTCCCCGCCCGGTGGTCTCGCGGCTGCCTGCTGTGACGGCAGGGATGAGTCAGTTGTCGCTCGCAAGCCATGAAAGACAGACTCCCCAGACACAGCCCTGCAAGGACGCCAGACGCTTCTATTTTCCGCCCTCCCTCCGCGGGGACAGTCCCGAATCAACTTGGCTCTGACTTGAAGTCGAGGCCTTTTTTTTGTTTTTTTTTTTCCCCCAAAGCGTTTGGCTCAACGTGCGGCGTTAGATCTGCTCCGATCACAGACTGAGTGCCTCTGACCTCATCCGTCATGGCCTGTAATTAATAGCGATAAATAATAGAGACTGCCACAGCTAGAATGCTTATGACAGACGACACGAAGGGGGGTCCAACTCTTTCTCAGTTAAAGTAAGCAAGGGACATAGGCTGTGCATGGCTACACTGCCGTTTTTCTTTTGTTTCTTTCTTTTTTGGGTCACACCCAGCGATGCTCAGGAGTCACTCCTGACGGTGCTCGGGGGACCCTATGGGATGCCGGGGACCAAACCTGGGTCAGCCGCGTGCCAGGCCAACGCCCTCCCCGCTGTGCTATCGCTCTGGCCCCTACACTACCTTTCCATCACCATTCCACCCACAGGCTTCCTGGTTGCACTCTCAGCATTTATTTCACCACAGAGCATCTCTGGGGAAGGCTCCTGTAGTCGGAATAATCTCTGTTCCGAGGGTCAAACTGCCACAAAACCCGAAACAGATCCAAGCAGTGATGACAGTTTCAAACCTAGAGAGCCTTGGAACTATTCTTTGGCACAGAATAACCTGTGACTCTAAATATTTATTTATTTATGTATTTATGTATTTATTTATTTAGTTAGTTATTTTTATTGCACCACCAGCAGAGAGTCTCTTGCCCGCACGCCTGGCCGTTTTCCCCAGGGCCCCTCGGAGGGGATGGGCTTCAGTCCCTCCCCTCCCCGAGCAGAGCTCCCGGCAGCCAAAGACCACCAGAACCTAGCCACAGCCATGCTCAAAGCCCCTCTCCACATGTTCGGACAAGCCTCACGCATGAAGGTACCGGCAGCGGAACCCAGGTGTGTGTAATCCCATCAACGGTTAAAATCTGTAGCCCTTTAAATTCAGAGTCGTTGGCATGGGAGATGTGCGCTGAAAGTAGACTAAGGCCCACACGTGATGGCCTCTCAAGCATCTGTATGGCTATGGCTCTGAAATTTCTTTCTTCTTTCTTCTCTCTCTCTTTCTTTCTTTCTTTCTTTCTTTCTTTCTCTTCTTCTTTCTTTCTTTCTTTCTTCTTTCTTTCTTTTCTTTCTTTCTTTCTTTCTTTCTTTTCTTTCTTTCTCTCTCTCTTTCTTTCTCTCTTTCTTTCTCTTTCTTTCTTTCCTCCCTCCTCCCCCCTCTTTCTTTCTTTCTTTCTTTCTTTCTTTCTTTCTTTCTTTCTTTCTTTCTTTCTTTCTTTCTTTCTTTCTTCTTCTTTCTCTTTCCTTCCTTCCTTCCTTCCTTCCTTCCTTCCTTCCTTCCTTCCTTCTCTCTATTTTATTGCATCACTGTGAGATACAGTTACAAACTTTCATGATTTTTCAGTCATACAATGATCGAGCACCCATCCCTCTACCAGTGCCCATTCTCCACCACCAATGTTCCCTATGTCCCTCCCACCACCCCCATCCAATCCCACCCCCTGTCTCTGTGGCAGGCACCTTTCTTCTTACTCTCTCCTTTGGGGCACTATGGTTTGCCATACAGATGCCTAACCCTAACCCTAACCCTACCCTAACCCTACCCTAATCCTAACCCTACCCTAACCCTAACCCTACCCTAACCCTAACCCCACCCTAACCCTAACCCTAACCCTAACCCTAACTCTAACCCTCCAGTCTCCACTCACTCAAGTCCAGTGACTCTTCTTCCTGCCTTGGTTCCGATTCACATGTGCTTCCGTCCTGACCCCCACAGGAAGCAGTATTCAGCCCACTCCTCAGTCTATCCATATTCTAGTCACCTCCTTCTTGAAACGTCCATCAAGGGATTTTTTGGGGGGGGTCACAGCGGCGATGCACAGGGTTGGGTTAGGGTTAGGGTTAGGGTTAGGGTTAGGGTTAGGGTTGGGTTGGGTTAGGATTGGGTTGGGTTTGGTTAGGGTTAGGGTTTGGGTTAGGGTTAGGGTTACGGTTAGGATTAGGGTTAGGGTTAGGGTAGGGTTAGGGTTAGGGTAGGGTTAGGATTAGGGTTAGGGTTAGGGTTAGGGTTAAGGTTGGGTTAGGGTTTGGTTTGGTTATGGTTAGGGTTTGGGTTAGGGTTAGCGTAGGGTTAGGGTTACGGTTAGGGTGATCCGTCTTATCTTTTGTCATGGGCAAGGTTATCAGAGGGTGTCATGACAGATGGGGATTTCAGGATAAACCTTAGGACCTTCACAGTTTGTGTTATGGATCGAACTGAATCCATGTTAAAATCTGTAGCCCTTTAAATTCAGAGTCGTTGGCATGGGAGATGTGCGCTGAAAGTAGACTAAGGCCCACACGTGATGGCCTCTCAGCATCTGTATGGCAAACCATAATGCCCCAAAGGAGAGAGTAAGAAGAAAGGTGCCTGCCACAGAGACAGGGGGTGGGATTGGATGGGGGTGGTGGGAGGGACATAGGGAACATTGGTGGTGGAGAATGGGCACTGGTAGAGGGATGGGTGCTCGATCATTGTATGACTGAAATGTAATCATGAAAGTTTGTAACTGTATCTCACAGTGATGCAATAAAAAGAGAGAAAGGAAGGAAGGAAGGAAGGAAGGAAGGAAAGAAGGAAGGAAGGAAGGAAGGAAGGAAGGAAGGAAGGAAGGAAGGAAGGAAGGAAGGAAGGAAGGAAGGAAGGAAGGAAGGAAGGAAGGGAGAAAGGAAAGAAAGAAAGAAAGAAAGAAAGAAAGAAAGAAAAGAAAGAAAGAAAGAAAGAAAGAAAGAAAGAAAGAAAGAAAGAAAGAAAGAAGAAAGAAAGAAAGAAGAGAGAGAGAGAAAGAAAGAGAGAGAGAGAAAGAAAGAAGAAAGAAATTCAGAGCCATAGCTTAGTCTGTGCTGAAGAATAGTTCCAAGGCTCTCTAGGTCTGAAACTGCGATCTCTGCTTTGATCCATTTCGGGTTCTGTGCACTTTGCCTCTCAGAACAGAGATTATTCCGACTGCCGGAGCCTTCCCTGGATGCTCTGGGTGGGACCTGGTGAAATAAATGCTGAATGAGTGCAACCAGAAAGCTGGTAGAATAATTATGAAATGGTAGTGTAGAGGCTGGAGCGATAGCACAGTGGTAGCACAGCATTTGCCTTGCACGCGGCCAACCCGGGTTCAATTTTCAGCATCCCATAGGGTCCCCCGAGCACCACCAGAAGTAATTCCTGAGTGTATGAGCCAATAGTAACCCCTACGCATTGCTGGGTATGACCCCAAAAGCAATAATTAATAATAATAATAATAATAATAATAATAATAAAATTCCTGTGTTGACGGTTCATTTTCCAGCATCTTAGACATGTTTACACTGGGAGAGAAGAACTTTCCAGAGACACTTAAGTTCAAATGAGGCAGCTTGAGTGGGCTCCAGTCAAATGCAGCCCATGTCCTCAGAAGAAGGGGGCGTAGGCGCTTTAGAGGGGCACCAGGAATGGTCAGTCCCAGAGGGAAGAAGCCCAGGGGGACAATGAGAATGCTACAGTCCACAGACCAAGGACAGACGCCTGGACAGACCCCAGACCTGCCAATTGCTTGACCTTGGTCTTTGGCCCCCAGAACTCGGAGAAAATACGATTATGTTGTTTGAACCCAACCTGCCCCCCAAAACACACACCCCCTCCCCGCCCAGTCTGTGATGTTTCATTATGGCAGCTTTAGCTAATAAGTGGAGTTTTGTTTAAGATTTTTGGTTTTGTGTGGAGAGAGGTCATTTTTAAGATGGAAAGAGCAATCGTGATGACTGTGTAATTTTTTTAAAAAAGGAAAGATGGGGGGCTGGAGCGATAGCACAGCAAGTAGGGCGTTTGCCTTGCACGCGGTTGACCTGGGTTCGATTCCCAGCCTCCCATTTGGTCCCCTGAGCACCGCCAGGAGTGATTCCTGAGTGCAGAGCCAGGAGTAACCCCTGTGCATCGCCAGGTGTGACCCAAAAAGAAAAAAAAAAGGAAAGATTGGAGGAATGGGGGTGCGGGTTGTAACCGAAGAGGCAGGAGAAAGAATTGATGGGGAAATGTTTGTTGAAAAAGGAGCTGGGAGCCAGCCACATTATTATTTCCCTGGAACTTTTCTTATTCCACGACCCTGAACTAAGTCCTTAATATTCTCTCTGAATTCTTGATATTTACTACTAGAGCGATCGGAGCGATAGCACAGCGGGTAGGGCATTTGCCTTGCACGCGACCGACCCAGGTTCGATTCCTCCATCCCTCTTGGAGAGCCCGGAAGCTACCGAGAGGATCCTGCCCACACGGTAGAGCCTGGCGAGCTCCCCATGGCGTATTCGAGATGCCAAACACAGTCACAACAAGTCTCACCATGGAGACGTGACTGGCGCCCGCTCGAGCAAATCGATGAGCAACGGGACGACAGTGATACAATGATACAGTGATTCCATTTTTTTGGGGGGAAGGGGCTTTTCAGGAAGACGGGGGAGAGCAGATGAGAGCAATGACCTGAGGTTGCCACACTTGAGAGAGCAGAAGGGAGTGACCTCACTCTTGAGTGTCTGAGCAGTGCTGGGAATTAGGTCATCTTCCTTCCTGTGTGGTGGGACAGCCCCGACTGAAGGAGGCTGACAGGCTGGCCTCGGGACAAATGGACCTTGAATGGATCCAATATGCCCCCGTGAGTCAATCCCGAAAGACGGACTCTGGAACCCAAGACTCCATCTCCGCGCCAGGACCTGCCCCCCGTGGCCAGACTTCCTGCATTTTTTTTAATCTCAGATTAATTTTCAATCTCTCACACGCGCCCTCCCTCCCTTTCTTCTCTCACATACCACAGGTGACCCTTGTCCCTGCCTCCCATAAATCACCCCCTTAATGGGGCTCCTTTGTTCTCTTCTTCCCCCCACCCCAGCCCCAAAGAAGGTGAGGGCAGAGAACCTGGGCTCTCGGCAGGACGGGAGATAATTGAAGGTCACTCAACGGAAAATAATTCATATTTCTCCATGGCTTCCTCCGCCGGGCATCTGGTTTCTGTTAACTGCACAGTGTCCTCGGGCCCTGGCTGGGGGTGGCGGACGGGAACCACATTTTGCACAAAAGGAAGCGAGGACCCTGTTCCATCTGGTCCCAGGATGTGTCGGCTGGGCTCGTCTCGTTGGGGGAAGTGGCCCAGTTTCAGAGGAACAAAGGCCGCGACTTCCCGATGCTGGATGCAGGGCAAGGGCGTTCCCAAAAGAGCCCGTGGGTGGCTTCACTTCCCAGCAAAATGAGCACGGAATTCAGGGTCCCGGGCACACGCGCCAGAGGGAGCTAGGGGGTTTGTAGTGACCACTGCCCGAGCATCACTGTGCTGTGAGAGAGCCTGTGAGATCAGCTCCGTGGGTGCAGAATAGAGGTTAAGTCTCACACCTGCCCTCGTGTTTATTTTGATTTTTCTTCTGTGATTGGTACATGAATACAGGAAGGCAAACCCGTGTTGACTTGTTTTATTTATTCACTTATTTATTCATTGGCTTTTTTTTGGGGGGTCATACCCAGCGATGCTCAGGGATTCCTCCTGGCTCTGCACTCAGGAATCACTCCTGGCAGTGCTCAGGGGACCCTATGGGATGCCGGGGATAGAACCTGGGTCGGCCGCGTGCAAGGCCAATGCCCTCCCCACTGTGCTATCGCTCAGGTCACATTGACTTGCTTATTTTCGCCGTATATCAGCTGCCGTCTCTCTCTGAATATTTAGGACAGGACCCTTTAGCACGACCTGTTACCTTTTAAGAAATGGAGCACTATCTCGTGTCCAAAAGAAATGGAAAGGAGGGGCCGGAGCAATAGCACAGTGGGTAGAGCGTTTGCCTTGCACACGGCCGACCCGGGTTCGATCCCCGGCATCCCATATGGTCCCCCAAGCACTGCCAGGAGCGATTCCTGAGTGCAAAGCCAGGAGTAACCCCCTGAGCATCGCTGGGTGTGACCCAAAAAGCAAAAAAAAAAAAAAAGAAATGGAAAGGAAAAAAATATACATTTCTTACCACCAGAGAATGACGGGGGAAACAAGATGCATAAATATTAGCAACTGTTAGAAGTCAGAAGTATAACCATCAATAGTTGGGGCAGGAGAGATAGCACAGGGGATAAGACACTTGCCTTGCACGTGGCTGACCCAGGTTCGATCTCCGGAACCACATACCATCCCCTGAACCCGCCAGAAGTGACCCCTGAGCTCAGAGGCAGGAATAAGCCCTGAGTGTGCCCTCCCCCCAAAATAGTTCATGCACTTTCCAGAAGACACAACTTTAAAGCAAAAATCAACAGCATGAAGAACACGGGGAATTCTTTCCAACTTGATCGGCTGGCAGTAGAGAGATGTCACGTAGCATCCAAGTCTGCCGGGTGCTAAGGCCCCTAGAGCAAGAATGGGCAGTGTCCAGTTCTCAGTCTGGATAAGGCCATAAAACCATGGGGTCTCGCCCTGGTGGACAGACACCTGTGTTTACGGTGGGCTGCCCGAGGCCTGTATTACACGGCCCAGAAAAGATGTTAGAATTATTCCAAGGGCCTTGACAGAAATTTTTTAAGTTTCTCCTCCCGGCAATGCTCAGGGATTCCTGAGGCGGCCAACATCCAGAGAGAGAGACTTAAAAGCAAACTCTCAGAAGAGAGTCATGCAGAGAGTCTCTTGCCCGCATGCCTGGCTATCTTCCCAGGGGCCCCTCGGAGGGGATGGGCTCCAGCTTCCCTCCCCACCCCGAGCAGAGCTCCTGGCCACCGAAGACCACCGGAACCTAGCTACAGCCATGCTGGAGGCCCCTCTCCACACGTTCGGACGGGCCTCATGCATGAAGGTACCGGCAGAGGAACCCAGGTGTGTGTAATCCCATCAACGGCCAACATCCAGAGAGAGACTTAAAAGCAAGCTCTCAGAAGATATCTTTAGCCTACTTCTCCCTCTGGGAGAAAATGGCAATCCTCTGAGAGTTTCCTGCCCACATGGGACAGCCTTGCAAGCTTCCCATGGTGTATTCATATGCAAAATCCAGTAACAAGCTGGATCCCATTCCCCTGACCCTGAAGAGCCCCCAGTGCAACATCTTTGGGAGGGCCGAGTCGAGATGGACTTCTAAGATCTCAGGGAAAGGACGAAATGAGATGTTACTGAGCCCACCCGAGAAATCGGTGATTAGCAGGATTTTCGTGATTTGTGATTTGTGATTCTCCTCCCGAGCCCTCAGGAGTCAGGGGAGATGTTTCATAACGGCTTACAAAAGATCTTTGGGGCATATTCTGTGCCCGAAGCAGAGGTGAAAACTAGAACTGCAAACGGACCAGAAGTCAAAAGAGAAGGGACCTCGGGGCTGGAGCGATAGCACAGCGGGGAGGGCGTTTGCCTTGCACGTGGGCGACCTGGGTTCGATTCCCAGCATCCCATAGGGTCCCCTGAGCACCGCTAGGGGTGGTTCCTGAGTGCATGAGCCAGGAGTGACCCCCGTGCATCGCCGTGTGGGACCCAAAAAGAAAAAAAAAAGAGAAGGGACCAGAGGGGATGGGGGTGAAGAAGCACAGGAGCGAAGACCAGGGAGGTGGCAGAGTTTGGGGTTCACTTCCGATGCGGGGAAGAATCTCCAAGTGAAAGACTAGACCTCCAGGGTAAAGCATCTATAGCCGCGTCGAAGGAGATGCCTGCTGCGTTTCCGGCAGCTTGAAAGGAAGAGAAGAGGAAATGGAAAAGGGGGATGGGGGTGGGGGGGAGTAGTGGGAGTTGCGACAAAAGACAAGACGAGAGCCCGCAAGTTTCAGTACCTCCGAAATAGGAAGGAGCTTTGGCAGAGCCAGTGCGGAGACAGAACGGCCAAGAAGAAAACAAGAAACGTTCCCTCCAGATGGGACAGATGGGAGAGGAATTCTCCATGGGTGGCTCAAGCAAAAGCCAAGCCGTGTAGGAGACAGTCCACCCAGAGGCAAGACTTTGTGAACCCTTCAAATGTGGGGGGGGAAATTGTAAAAGGCCTAAGGCCTCCCGGAAGCTTGGTGAATGCTCGGTGGAGTCTGGCGGTAGATCTGTGAAGGGTGCATCTTAGACTCGGGCGTTATCTGTCACTTGGGGCTGCAGGGAGAAGAGAGCCTCTTGTCACCAAAACCCGAGGTTGACAACAGTCTTTTTCTTTTTTTTTGTTTTTTTTGGTTTGTTTTTTTTTTTTTTGGTTTTTTGGGTCACACCCAGCGATGCACAGGGGTTACTCCCAGCTCTGCACTCAGGAATTACCCCTGGTAGTGCTCAGGGGACCCTATGGGATGCTGGGAATAGAACCCGGGTCGGCCGCATGCAAGGCAAACGTCCTCCCCGCTGTGCTATTGCTCCAGTCCCAACAACAGTCTTTTTCTTGGAAAGGGGCTGACCTCGGGTACTGGAGGGAGAGGACAGTGTGGTGACAGTTGGGTCCAAAACTAGTGATACGGGGGTCAGGGATCTCTCTGAGTATCTGTTGACTAGCGGGCAAGGCTGCCTTCCCTTTTCCAGGGAGGACAGGATGAAGTTCCTCGTGTCTCTGGGTGCGTTTTGTTCCTGGGCGAAACTGCTCCTCCAAAGACCCCATCAGAGAAACTCTGCTCTCACTCTCTGTGAGGACGCCGCGTCCACCCAGGGATGGGCAATACTTGAGGAAGGGGTAGATGGATGAGGAAGGTTGACAGAGGGTTGAAGGGACGGGCGGCCACGTTGTCCCTTGCTGCCCGTGGGAACGTCAAGACTGACCTCAGAATCCAACACGGAGTTGTGGTGAGGCATTTCTCCACTTAACAGGAGAGACTCTGGCGGGGAGGGGGAGAGGGAGAGGTCGGGGAATCGTTCCACTAGAATGAGAGCAGCGTTGTAAAGTTACCACGAGAGCAGGAAAACAGAGTGAGTCCACCCGGAGGACAAAATGTGCAGAGAAAGCCTTTCAAAGCAGTACTGCAGGGATAGCACAGCGGGGAGGGGGTTGGCCTTGCATGTGGTCAACCCGGGTTCGATCCCCGGCACCCCATAGGGTCCCCCGAGCACCGCCAGGAGTGATTCCTGAGTTCAGAGCCAGGAGGAACCCCTGTGCATCACCAGGTGTGACCCAAAAAGCAAATAGATAGATAGATAGATAGATAGATAGATAGATAGATAGATAGATAGATAGATAGATAAAAAAATAAATAAATGCAGCAGTATTGTGTCCTTTAAGGGAAGATAAGAACTTCCTGGGTGATGCTTTTCTCCCAAAGGTGATGGGAAAAAAAAAATACTTCAGGAAAAGAGCTTAGTTGAGGGCCCAGGAGCAGAGAAGAAGCTCAAATGAGACGAGAATTAATGGGCTCGAGTGGCCCAGACACGGGGGCTAGGAGGTAGCACGGCGAGTCAAACTGGGGAGGCAGTTTGGAGAAGAGGCTTGCAGAGAACCTCCAAGGGAGAGCGTTTGGGGCCTCAGGGGACATTCTCTTTTTTTGTTTGTTTTTGAGTTTTAAATTTTTTTTTTTATTTTAGAGTGATAGCACAGCGGGTAGGGCATTTCCCTTGCGTGAGGCCAACTCGGGTTCGATTCCTCTGCCCCTCTCGGAGAGCCCGGCAAGCTACCAAGAGTATCCCGCCCGCACGGCAGAGCCTGGCAAGCTCCCTGTGGCATATTCAATATGCCAAAAACAGTCACAACAAGTCTCACAATGGAGACGTTACTGGTGCACACTGGAGCAAATCAATGAACAACAGGAAGACAGTGCTGCAGTGCTACAAAGTAGTTCACAATACTTGATGACACTTAATATTCACTCACCAACCCCACCACCACGACGCCTTCCCGCCCCCATATTTCGGGAGATTCGATCCCAAACCTCAATCCCTGCCCCAAAGCAGAACCGAAATAATATACTATTTCCCTCTAAGGTTGGTTGCCTCCTACTTTGACTCCCATCAAATGTGGTGCAGTGCTCTTGGAGTCTGGGCCGGGTGTGTCCTGGGAAGCTTCACTCCGTCACAGATGCATCCATGCGAGGACACTGTCTTTGATGAGCACCTCGGGTGTTAGAGTGACATGGCAAGGTTAGTCCTTTTTTCCCAGTGGGACCCTCCCACGGCAGGAGAAAGGCCTGGATTGGGCAGGGATGGACTCCCAACAGTCGTGCTCAGGTGAGCACCTGGCAGAAGCGTCCAGAAGGCAGTGGCCGGGTGGACGTGTTCACTGAACCCGTGGGCTGGAGCTAGGGAACTGATTCCGTAGGCAGAATCGGGGGGCCGAGAAGACGGACCCCGCCCGCTCTGTTGGGGCCTCGGAAGCCGGAAGCCAAGAGCAAGACCCAGACTCTGTCCCAAGCCTGAGATGGAGGGTGACACTGCCATCCGCTTGTCGACCTTCTGCCTCGGGTGGGGGCAGATCTGGTGTCGCGCTGTGCCTTGGCTCCTCGGTGTCCCCCTCACTTCCCCAGTGCCTGGACGTCCCTGTCGGCCAGCAGATGGGCCCTCACCGGAAAGCTCTGGACCACGACACATCTCCAGGTATCCCCTCCCCAAGGGGACCGGAGCACCTGATGAGGAGATCCAGAGAACTGGGAACCTTTTGGGTTTTTTTTTTTTTTTGCTTTTTGGGTCCCACCCGGTGATGCTCAGGGGTTCCTCCTGGCTCTGCACTCAGGAATCACTCCTGGTGGTGCTCGGGGGGACCCTATGGGATGCCGGGGATCGAACCCGGGTCAGCCGCATGCAAAGCCGACGCCCACCCGCTGTGCTATGGCTCCAGCCCCCTGGGGAGCCTTTCTATGGCCCCAGGGAAGCGGCATGGAGTGACCTCACTGGCCAAGATGATCTCAGAGATGTACCCATGTCCGGGGTCGCACACATCTAGCCCCGGGCTATCTCGAGCCCTTCTGAGCACCCCAAGCCCTAACGGAAGAGCCAGCCCAAGTCCTCCTGCCAGCCCCTACACCCGTCACCAAGACCACGGGGCAGCCGCAAATCTGGCTCTTGGATGTCCAGGGCGGGAGCGGCAGCCGAGTGGATGCAGTGACGCACGTCGTGGCGGGTGGCGGGAGTGTCGGCCGTGTGGATGCAGTGACGCGTGTCGTGGCGGGAGCGGCGGCTGAGCAGATGCAGTGACGCGCATTGTGGCAGGAGCATTGGCTGAGTGGATGCAGTGACGCACGTCGTGGCGGGAGCGTCGGCCGAGTGGATGCAGTGACACACGTGACGGCAGATGTGACAGTTATTCTAGAAGCAGGACAGGAACAGGAGGGAGAAGGCGCAGGGGGTTTGCTCCCCAGGGTGCAGGAGCCGGAGCTTCTCGTAGCAGCCTGTGAGGCCCCCCAGACAGGAGGCTGGAGGCCAGCCCCGAGTTCCTGGGGGGTGGGGGGGACACATGCTCTCTCCCCTTGGGCCACCAGGCAGGAATCTTTGTCGCTTCACTTCTGGCAGCCCCGGGGGCTGCCCGACCTCCCTGTCCTTCCAAAGACCCCCACCAGCTGTGCCGGCGGGACCCTCCCCCCCCCAGTCCAGCCTTCGATTGGTTTAGCCGATGCTCCGTCGCGATCCGTTTCCGTTCCAGGTTATCCCTCAGGCCCAGCAACCCGGGGTGACCCCCGGCCACGGGTGGGGGAGAGGAAGGGGCGCCCAGGGGAGAGAGAAGTGGCCGGGGGAGAGGGCGGAGGCGCTGGAGTGGAAAGGCCCAAGCCAAGACGGGTCCCCTCCAAAAGTCCGACTTGCAAAACAAAGGAACAGTCGCCGTGTGAGTCACAAGCTGGCTACTGGGGACACTGGCAGGGCCAGACCCTGGGGGGCCGCGGGGCAGGGGGTGCCTTTGGAGGACGTGGGTGGGCGAGAGGAAGGTGATGACAAACCAGCGGGCGACGTTCCCCCCCCCAGCTCCCCTGAGACATCAGCGCTGGCACAGTTGCCTGCGAGGGGGGGGGGGGGGACTGTCCCCTGACGCCACTCAGAGGGGCCTTGAGCTTGAGGGCGAAGGGCGGGGCCGGGGTGTGAGCTGGGACTGCCTTTGGGGGCGGGGGCGTCCCTGCCAATGGGAGAGTCACGTTCTGGCTAGAGCGGTCCCAGTGCTTGCCCGGGGGCACCCAGTACCCCCCACCCCGCAGTTGGAGAGCTAGACCCAGCAGAGAGAGAAGGAGTCCTTAGGTTTGGGAGAGGTATTGAAGGGCGGAGGAGAGAGGGGGCGGAGGGGTGCGGAGAGGGAAGGAGAGAGGGGGGAAGAGAGGGGGGATGGAGGGGGAGAGGAAGAGGGGGAGAGGGAGAGAGGGGGGGAGAGAGAGAGAGGGAGAGGCAGGGAGAGAGGGAGGGAGAGGAAGACAGAGAGGGAGGAAGAGAGGGAGAGGGAGAGAGGGAGGAAGAGAGGGAGAGAGAGAGGGAGAGGAAGAGAGAGGGAGAGAAAGAGAGAGAGGGAGAGAGAGAGGAAGAGAGAGAGGGAAAGAGAGGGTGCTGCTGTGTCCATGTGGCCGAGCACATGTGGTACCCGAGCACACGTGTCACCCGCATCTCCCCTCTTGAGATGGGGACGTTCATGCTTTCCTGTCTAATGCTGGGGTGTGTGTCTGGAGAAGCCCGGGTTCTCTCTTGAGCACATTCCTCTCCTCTCTCTCCCACTCTCTCTCCCTCCTTCCCTCCAAACCCTCCAAATAGAACCTGTGTCACTTCGCTGCTCACCTACTCCCGAAGTTCTTTTCTGCGAGGCGAGGCAATAACCCAGTGACCCTGGGTCCCGGGGGACAGAGGCGGCCGGGGAGAAAGTGACCGTCTCTCTCCTCCCCGCCTCACATAACCCCCCCGCCCCATGGGGACCGTCCACATCACAAGCAGAGAGACTGTTCTGGAATGTCTCCTCGGGGAAGCAGACACCCTCTCCAGCAGCTTCTGAGCTGCTCCCCAAACTTTATACCTCCCCCCGGGCCCCCTCACTCTCCTCTGAACACCCCCTCACCTCTACGTGCCATGCTCTCTGCTCTCTTCCTTCCACAGCTCTGACTCCTGACTTCTGACTTCTGACTCCGGCTTACTCTTACTCTCCCTCTCTTTCCCTCTCTCCCTCCTCTCCCTCTCCCCCTCCCTCTCTTCCTCCCTCTCTCTCTCCTGCTCTCCTCTCTGCTCAGTGCCCCTTGTCGCCACCCCCACAGTGGACCCGCGTCTCTCTCTTTCTGAAATAGCTCATAAAACTCAGGTCGGGGGGCCCCCCCCGGGCTGCTTCTGTCTCTCTTTCATCACTCTGAAAGATGGAAGAGTGGGCAAGAGAAAGGCTGATGGTGTAGTGCTCCTAACTCATTCCTGAAGAACAACTGAGTCTTTATTTTTTATTTTTATTTATATTTATTTATTTGGGCTGGAGCGATAGCACAGCGGTTGGGCGTTTGCCTTTCACATGGCCGACCCGTGTTCGATGCTTCCGCCCCTCTCGGAGAGCCTGGCAAGCTACCGAGAGGATCCCGCCCACACGGCAGAGCCTGGCAAGCTACCCATGCGTATTGGATATGCCAAAAACAGTAACAATAAGTCTCTGGATGAGAGACGTTACTGGTGCCCGCTCAAACAAAACAATGAGGAACGGGTGACAGTGACAGTGATTTATTTATTGATTTTTGCTTTTTGGGTCACACCTGGCGATGCACAGAGGTTACTCCTGGCTCTGCACTCAGGAATCACTCCTGGCGGTGCTCAGGGGACCCTATGGGATGCTGGGAATCGAACCCAGGTCATCCGAGTGCAACGTCAACGCCCTCCCCGCTGTGCTATCGCTCCAGCCCTGAGTCTTTATTTTTAGGGCCAGTGAGAATTTTGGTTTAGGGTCCTTGTCGTAGAGACTGGTTTCGTAAGGGTTGACTTGAACGCCCCGTCGCATGAGGAAGCAAGAGAGGCAGGTAAATCCATTTGTTCTAACGGGCAAAATATTGTTAGACACCCGAACAAAGGAATGTGTTAAGAAATGTCGCTCGGGGCTGGAGCAATAGCACAGCAGGGAGGGCATTTGCCTTGCACGCAGTCGACCCGGGTTCAATTCCCAGCATCCCATATGGTCCCCTGAGCACCGCCAGTGGTAATTCCTGAGTTCAGAGCCGGGAGTAACCCCTGTGCATCGCCGGGTGGGACCCAAAACAGCAAAAAAAAAAAAACAACAACAACAAATGTCGCTCATTTTTTATAATCCCACTAGTCATTCAATGGGAACAAGCAATATAAAATAAATTATTGGGGGTCTGTTACAGGGAGAGGCTGGAGGGCGGGTTGGGAAAATAGAACAATGGCGGAGTGTTGGGTTGGAATATTGAATGCCTGTAACAAATCATCATGAACAACTTTGTAAACTGCAGTGTTTAAATCAAGTGTGTGTGTGGGGGGGAGGGGAGCTGGGCCAATAGCACAATTGGGTAGGGTGTTTGCCTTGCATGCGTCCAACCCGGGTTCGATCCCCGGCATCCCATAGGGTCCCCTGAGTACCGCCAGGAGTGATTCCTGAGTGCAGAGCCAGGAGTCAGCCCTGAGCATCGCCGGGTGGGACCCAAAAGGCAAATAAACAAGCACATAAATAAATAAATAGATAATCAAGCGGGGGACAGAGGGAAGGCAGCTTGGGGGGTAGGAAGATACTAAAGCAGGCAGGGTACTCGCCTGGCACCTGGCAAATCTAGGTCCAATCCCCAAAACTCCATATGGACCCCCAAGCTCCACCAGGAGTCAGCCCTGAGCACAGATCCAGGAGTCAACCCTGAGCGCTGCCGAACATGGCCCAAAAAAGCAAACACACCAATGTCACTCAGAGCACATTAACAAGTGACAGAACTATGAAGAACGCAACTTGGGAGACTGCCAGGCAGGGCGGACAAAGGAACGAAACCTCGTCCCTCTGGTTCAGACCCTTGCCCTGCCAGAGAATTATTCAGTGTCTCTATCATCCATTGCCAGCGGAATGGAACCGAATCCAAAAGACAACAGCAAAGGGGACTGGAGCGATAGCACAGCAGGGAGGGCGTTGGCCTTGCACGCGGCCGACCCAGGTTCGATTCCCAGCATCCCACAGGGTCCCCTGAGCACTGCCAGGAGTAATTCCTGAGTGCAGAGCCAGGAGTAACCCCCGAGCATCGCTGGGTGTGACCCAAAAAGAAAAAAAACAAGGCAAAGACTAAGTGAGCTAACGTATAGATTTTAGAACAGTTTGCTCATGGAAACACTATCTAAATGTTGCTTTTATTATGAAAATTCGGTTACCTAAGTACGGATAACTGTCCTTCGTCCAAGAGTGATGTATCACTGACACTGATACTCTGTTCATCCCAATCTAATTTAGAGGCATTATTTTAAAAATGTTAGCCTCCAATCCCGTATTCCATAGAGCATGCTATACTTTATACAATGCATAATGCAATTTACATTTTTCATGGAAGTGACAGTTTTATTTTAAGTCTTTTCTTTAAATACTTGAAATTTTTTTTCATCTAGAATGTATTTTTAAATGTAGCTTTTACTAAATGCTGGGCTTTCCCCCCCCCCCTTTCCTCAAACATCCAAAAATATAAACAGAATAAATTTGGTTTTTATAAAGGGAAACAAAATGAGGTTAACATTGAAAATGAAAAGCAGACGTTCATCTTCAAATTGGCTTGCGATACATACACATGCTATTGTTTTCTGCAGTAAAATAGAGCCAGTGTTTTGGCGGGACTGGCATCCTTGCACATCAGATTTAATTAATGAAATTGAAAATCCAGAGCACTAACCCCTACCATGTTGAAAATGTGACCTTAAATAAATAGACAAATCATCCCTGCTCTCACTTCATAAACATCCAGTTGACACTGAACCAGCTAACTCTGGGTGCAAGGTACTTAGACTCAGTACCACTGCCTTTATGAGCCCTTCTTCCCCATGCACATATGCACACACATGCATGCACACACATGAACGCATGCATGCACACATGCATGTGCACGCGCACACATGCACGCACACACGTGTGTGCGCACACGCACACGTGTGCATGCACACACATACATACACATATGCACACATATGCGTGTGTCCATGCACACGTGTGTGCACACACGAACACATGTGTGCGTGCATGCATGCACGAACACATGCATGCACAACCATGCATATACAAATGTGTGCATGCACGCACACACATGCATGCATTCACACACACACACATGTATGCCTGTGTGTGTGTCGACAGTGGCTGGAATAGGGGATTGTTGGATCCATTGACCAAAATGCCTGCGAGTTCGTGGCCTCTGGCGTTGGCCCGTGCTCGGGAGGGCCCAGCTCTCTCTCATGACCACAGCATGGCTGTTTGGTCCCACACCATCAAGCGCGTGTTCACCTCTGTGTGTGTGGCAGGCACAGCCCAGCTATGCGGCAGGCGTGTATGGTCTAACGACCCCGTGACCATGACCAAATAGCAGAGCTGTGTCCCCTTGGCCTGATAAACGCGCGGAGCCTCCCTATGGGGTAAAGATTGTGCTTGTCCAAGGTGGGGAGTGGAATTACTCAGCTACCACTTGGCTCTGCCCCCTTGACCCCGCCCTTTTCCCATCCCCCCTAACTCCGTGACTGGGGCCCGTGCTGACCTCAGGCGGACGCCCTAAGAGTCTTGGCGTCTGGATATCGACCGAGAAGGAAGCACCATCCCGGCAGGCACCGGCTGTTCAGACACCAGGCCAGGCCCGCTGGCGTCCCCGTCTCCGGGTCCCTGGTGGGAGAGGGCTGGGATGGGGGAAACCAGAAGGGGGGGTTCATGCCACGTCAGGGGGCCCTGCAGGCCACTTTGGATGAGACGCTGAGGAGGCACTAGGCTCGGATTGCTCAGAAGAGAGAGCCCGGGCAAATCAGGGGCAGGCGCTCAGACAGGCTTAGTCACGGGAAGCCCCCGGCCCCGGCAGGTGGTCCCACGGATGCTCTGGGGAGAATATGAATGCGACTCAGAACCAAGGGCACTGTTGTGAGTTTGTTTTTAGCGGAGAGAATCTTCTTCAGTTCTTGTTGTTTTAATCTCCATGACCACTTTTGTGTGTGTGTGTGTGTGTGTGTGTGTGTGTGTGTGTGTGTGTGAGTGTGTCACAGCCGGCGGTACTCAGGACTGACTCCTGGCTCTGCACTCAGGAATCACTCCTGGTGGTGCTTGGGGGACCCTATGGGATGCCGGGGATCGAACCCGGGTCTGCTGCATGCAAGGCCAACTCCCTCCCCGCTGTGCTATCGCTCCAGCCCCAGTGAAACACTTGTTTGTTTGGCGTCACACCCGGCGATGCTCAGGGCTGACTCCGGGCTCTGCACTCAGGAATCACTTCCTGGCGGTGCTCGGGGGACCCTATGGGATGCCAGGGATCGAACCCGGATCGGCCGCGTGCAAGGCCAATGCCCTTCCCCCACTCCAGCACCCCCATGACCACTTATAAGAAGAACTGGGTGAGGTGCATGAGGAGAATTTAAGAGGGAGGTTGGCCAAAGCCACGCTAACCCGGTCAAGAGACATAAACCTCCAGAGATCCTTTCTCTCTTCCATTCCATTTTTTTCTCCCTGAGGTTTCCTTCAACACTGTGTCTTTCCCTTCCCTTTGTGTGTGGTGAAAAAAAACGGTGGCGGTGTTTTCTTCCCCCATGTTTTAATCACGCCGCTGACAGGTCCACCAGAGAGTTTGCGTTTTCCTCAGTGTGTGTGGATTGGGCGTGCAAGGCCATGCTGGACAACCCCTGAATTCAGAGAGAGAGAGAGAGAGAGAGAGAGAGAGAGAGAGAGAGAGGGAGAGAGAGAGAGGAGAGAGAGGGAGAGAGAGAGGAGAGAGAGAGGGGGAGAGAGGAAAGAGAGGAGAGAGAGAGGGAGAGAGGAGAGAGAGAATGAGAGGAGAGAGAGGGAGAGAGGAGAGAGGGAGAGAAAGAGAGAGGGAGAGAGGAGAGAGAGAATGAGAGGAGAGAGAGAGGGAGAGAGGAGAGAGGGAGAGAAAGAGAGAGGAGAGAGTGGGAGAGAGGGAAGAGAGAGGAGAGGGAGATGAGAGGAGAGAGAGGAGAGAGGAGAGAGAGAAGAGAGAGAGGGAGAGAGAAGAGAATGAGAGGAGAGAGAGGGATAGAGAGGGAGAAAGGAGAGAGGAAGAGAAAGAGAGAGAGAGGAGAGAGAGAAGAGAGAGGAGAGAGAGGAGAGAGAGAGAAGAGAGAGAGGGAGAGAGGAGAGAGAGAATGAGAGGAGAGAGAGAGGGAGAGAGGAGAGAGGGAGAGAAAGAGAGAGAGGAGAGAGTGGGAGAGAGGGAAGAGAGAGGAGAGGGAGAGGAGAGGAGAGAGAGGAGAGAGGAGAGAGAGAAGAGAGAGAGGGAGAGAGGAGAGAATGAGAGGAGAGAGAGGGATAGAGAGGGAGAAAGGAGAGAGGAAGAGAAAGAGAGAAAGAGGAGAGAGAGAGAAGAGAGAGGAGAGAGAGGAGAGAGAGAGAAGAGAGAGGGAGAGAGGAGAGAGAGAATGAGAGGAGAGAGGGAGAAAGGAGAGAGGGAGAGAAAGAGAGAGAGGAGAGAGAGAAGAGAGAGGAGAGAGAGAGGGGAGAGAGAGGGAGAAAGGAGAGAGGGAGAGAAAGAGAGAGAGTAGAGAGAGGAGAGAGAGAAGAGAGAAAGGAGAGAGAGGAGAGAGAGAGAGAGAGAGAGAGAGAGAGAGAGAGGATAGTAATAAAGATCGACCTCCTATCTTTTTATAGCGACAGCCTGTCGGGTTTCACTCTGAGTAATTTGCCACAGTGAATTACAAACAGCTTCCCTTCCCCCCCCCATTTTGTGAAATTAGTCAGGATAATAGAAGTAAGATTCTCCCCAGAAACTGTGTTCTGGGGTTAATCAGTGTGTTCCTGATTGGAATTAGGAGTCGGAGAGAGTGCAGCGAAACTCGTGTCCCAGCTGGAACCCTCGCTTGCAAATTCACTGTGGTCGCACACCCCCCTCCTTCTGGGGACTGGAGCGGGGATCAAAACCGTCTCCGTCTAATTGCACGGAGACCCGATAAGAGATGGGGGGTAGCTCTACTAGGCCCCCCACCCCCCAGCCTGGTGGCTTCTGTTCCCCTGGGCCTTAGAGCATCATCCAGCTTCCCCCTGTGCACGGAAGCTTCTGAAATTACAGGGGGCCAGGGGGTGGGGTGGGGTGGGGAGAAAGGCAAGGAAGGGATAAGTTTTGTATACATGACCTGACTACTCATGTCCATCTTTGGGGGGGCAAGTCACAAGGGGAAGCCCCAGGGGTCAGGCCGAGTCCCGGGTACCAGAGCAGTGCAGAGGACAGAACTGGATGATTGAGAACTTACGAGGGTCTCAAGGGCTT
>NC_073313.1:161724009-161869009 GCF_027595985.1 Sorex araneus
CGCCTGGGCATTCTGGCACCTTCTTCCCGAAGTCCTGAGAACATCAGCGTTCCCTGGTAGAGGGTCTCTTTCTCCAGGACACCCCCCATGCCAGAGCGTTCAGGGCATCTGTAAGTGAGCTTGGTTTCCTGTTCGGGACCCCTTCCGAAGAGGATGTATAGGTATGAGTGTGTGTTTGTGCGCGTCAGTGTGTGTGAGAGTGTGTGTTTGTGTCTGAGTGTGAGTGTGTGTGAGGGTTTGCGAGAGTGTGTGTTAGCGTGTGTGGGTGTATGTGAGTGTGTGAGTGTGTGTGAGAGTGAGTGTGTGAATTTGTGTTGAGTGTGTGCATGTGAAGTGTGAGTGTGTGAGTGTAAGTGTGAGTGTGTGTGAGTTTGTGTGTGAATGTGTTTGTGAGTGTGTGAATGGGAGTGAAAGTGTGTGTATGAAAGTGTATGAATGTGTGTGACTGACTGAGTGTGTGTGAGAGTGTGTGTTAGCGTGTGTGGGTGTATGTGAGTGAGTGGGTGAATGTGTGTGTGTGAGGGTGAGTGTGAGGGTGAGTGTGAGTGTGTGTGATGACTGTGTGTGAGTGTGTGTGCGCGTGAGTGTGTGAGTGTGTGTGAGGGTTTGCAAGAGTATGTGAGTGTGAGTGAAAGTGTGGGTGTATGTGAGTATGTGTGTGCAAGTGAGTGTGTGAGTGTGTGTGAGAGTGAGTGTGTGAGTTTGTGTTGAGTTTTTAGGGCGCGGATCAAGATCTCCCTATAATGACAAAGAGACTCCGGAGACTGCAAACAGCAGCAGGGTTGATTGTAAGACTGGCTAGCCAGGGTCCAGCCACCTACGCGGACACGCAGGTCCAGCAGGTTGGGCAAAAGACCCCGAGCTTCTCCAAAGGAGATCTTATATAGGCCTTCCCCGGCCGTTACAGCAGAGCCCGCGCCTTTCAGAGCCAATAGATTTGTAATTGTTAGGGCGCGGATCGAGATCTCCCTATAACGACAAAGAGACTCCAGAGACTGCAAACAGCAAGCAGGGTTTATTGTAAGACTGGCTAGCCAGGGTCCAGCCGCCTACATGGACACGCAGGTCCAGCAGGTTGGGCAAAAGACCCCGAGCTTCTCCAAAGGAGATCTTAGATCGGCCTTCCCTGGCCGTTACAGCAGAGCCCGCGCATTTCAGAGCCAATAGATTTGTAATATTGCAAACTTTCTTAACCAATCCATTTAAAAGGACATCACTCCTTAGCCTATGGTTTTAGAGATCAGAATTCGCGCCAATATTCAGGAATGTCCCGGTTCTGGGGGCAGTCCTGGGTCTTGTGATACGGGTCATGTGATATGGGTCTGGTTATCTGGTCTGACCACCACCCTTCTTGCGAACCGGGGTGCCTGTATCTGAATTCCTTGCTCAGGGGCAGAAAATCAAGTTATTCTAGAATGCGGGCTCCTGTAAAAAGAGTCTTAAGAAAGCTAAATAGATTCCTGTGGTCTGTCCTGGGCTAGATCCCCACAGTAATATTGCAAACTTTCTTAACCAATCCATTTAAAAGGACATCATCCTTAGCCTATGGTTTTAGAGATCAGAATTCGTGCCAATATTAAGGAATGTCCCGGTTCTGGGGGCAGTCCTTGGTCTTGTGATATGGGTCGTGTGATATGGGTCTGGTTATCTGGTCTGACCACCACCCTTCTTGCGACCCAGGGTGTCTGTATCCAAATTCCTTGCTCAGGGACAGATAGACAAATTATTCTAGAATGCGGGCTCCTGTAAAAAGAGTCTTAAGAAAGCCAAATAGATTCCTGTGGTCTGTCCTGGGCCAGATTCTCACAGAGTATGTGCGTGTGAAGTGTGAGTGTGTGAGTGTGAAAGTGTGAGTGTGTGTTTGTGAGTGTGTGAATGGGAGTGAAAGTGTGTGTATGAGAGTGTATGAATGTGTGTGACTGTGAGTGTGTGTGAGTGTGTGTTAGTGTGTGTGAGTGTATGTGAGTGAGTGGGTGTGTGTGAGTGTGTGTGGGAGTGTGTGTTAGTGTGTGTATGTGAGTGAGTTGGGTGAGTGTGTGTGTGAGTATGTGTGAGTGTGAGTGTGTGTGAGGGTGACTGTGTAAGTGAGTGTGAGAGTGTGAGTATGTGTGAGTGAGGGTGTATGCATGTGTATGTGAGTGAACATGTGTGTGATTGTAAAAAACTAAGGCACGCCGAGGGGCGCGTGCACTCTCGGGCTCTCTGGGCGGCTCTGTCTCACCACCCGCGTTCAGTGCTCTGGAACCGCTGTGTATGGGCTGGATCGGGACGGCCGTTGGCCAAGAACAGGCGAAGGAAGAACGAGGACCAAGCTGGTTGCTGATTAGTTACCGTTTATTCAATCTTCAAACTTTCTCATCTCCCGCACTCCTAGCTCTGTCCTTTCTCTGGATCTACTCCAGCCTCTTTCCATCTCTCTCCTTCCTTTTTCCTCTCTCGCCCTTGCCCCTAGGTTACACCCCGCCAGGTAGCAAAATCAACATAATAAAGCCCTTCCTGAGGGCTGTCAGGTTTAAAGGGAACACAACCTAGGGGCCTTCCAAAGCCCTTCCTGACTGCCAGTAGGCAAAATGCCTCTTAAGGGTTTTTTCTCCTCTCCCCATTCCAAATACTTATTAACATCTTAATACTAGTTATTTTTGTATGGACATAGCAAGAGATACATTGAGGCTTGCAAGGCAGCTCTCCTGGCAACATCTTGCCACAGGCTCAGACCACAGCACTCAGGCCAGATGAATCACTCCTCACCCTAGCAGGGTCCAAATCTAGTTATCACTGTTTGGATCATGACAACATTTGTCCATGACCAAGCTCTTAACTTACAGTTAAGCATTAGGCACCTTGGCCAGGCCCATCTCGATGCCAGGGTAGCACACAACTCACCGCTTGCCCTGGGTCCGTCTTGTCCCTCCTCGAGACCCTGCTTTTGGGGGTGCTAGGAAGTAAGGGCAGCTGAGGCTTAGGTTGAGAGAACAGATGCCCAGGAGGAAAATATCACGTAGAGTCAAATGACTCCCAGGTTACAAAAGCATGGCATTTGCTAAGTCTTCCTGTGTCCATACAAAAAGGACATGGCTCTGAATAAACTATGCAAAGGACTCAAGGAGGAGAGAAAAACAATATTTACAAGTCAACGGAACACTAAGAAAGAAGCTACAAATAAACAAAGAGGAATATGGAGCACTGTAATGGGAGTAACCCAATAAACCTAAACTACCTGAGGCTATGTTATCCTACATGTGAGTGTATGCACACATGAGGGAGGGAAAGAAAGTACTGCCTTTCTTTCTTACTTCCCACCCTAGCTCTTTCTAGTTGGTTCCACTGCTGAGGCCCCTCCCTTTGTTATGGCCTATTTTTTTTTTTTATCAGCAAAACCTTCAACAAGAATGTTTCAGACTCGGAAGTGTGACTCTGGGTGCCTTCTTTTTGGACAAAAACACAGAAGTCGGTAAAAATAGGAAGTCCTGATTTGTCGAGCACTTACTCCAGCCTCAATCAGAATGTCCGATTTGTCTTATTAATGCCATTATGTCCTCCTCCTCCTCCTCCTTCCTCCTCCTCCTCCTCCTCCTCCTCCTTCCTCCTCCTCCTCCTCCTCCTCCTCCTCCTCCTCCTTCTCCTTCCTGAGAGCCTGGGCAGGGGCCTCGGAGACTGGGACCCCTCGGCAGGCTCCCAGGAAAAGCTCCATTCAGACACACACACACACACACACACACACACACACACACACACACACTCAGACACACATGCACACACATAGACACACACAAATACACATACTCAGACACACATGGAGACACACACAGATACACACACATGCACACACAGAAACACTCAGAAACACACTCAGACACACAGACACCCTCAGACACACACACGCATGCACACACTCACACTCAGACACACACAGACATATACATACACACAGAGACACACAGAGACACACACAAATACACATACTCAGACACTCACTCAGACACACATGGAGATACACACAGATAAACACACATGCACACACAGAAACACTCAGAAACACACTCAGACACACAGACACCCTTAGACACACACACGCATGCGCACACTCACACTCAGACACACACAGACATATACATACACACACAGACACACAGAGACGCACACGCATACACACGGACATGCACAGACACACACACACACGCATGCAAACACACACTCAGACACACAGAGACATACGCACACACAGACACAAAGACACACACACAGACACACACAGACACACACATGCACACCCCCCCCCTGCAGCCTCGCTGTTCTTCCTGCCCCTCGGGGAGCCTGACCCGCCCGCGCCCAGGGTGGAGGCCGGGCACGGGGTCCCTGCTTGGCCGCCGAGGTGTCGCCACGCCACTGAGCACAGGCCGGGCCTTGGAGCCGTCTCCTGCCGCGGCTCTGGTGGCCCCGGGCCGGCCGGTGTCCCAGCCAGGGCGTCGGGTTTCCGCGTCCGTCTGGGTCGGGCCCTGCGCTCAGATTAGCCACCGCTGAAACGTTAGCCCGGGCTGGGGCCAGGGGTCTGGCGGGGCCCTGCTGTGTTCACACCCCGACATCTCGGCCTGTCCTGGCACCCCGGGACCGGTTCCTGGACGCAGGGCCGGGCGGGGCTCTCGGGAGCCCCAGGACCTTGGTCTGTGCCGCCTCCAGCCCGCCCGAGGGGACCTTGAGCAGAGGGCAGGAAGCGTTGTCCAGGGGGGAATTTGGGGCCTCGGGAAGGACCCCGGGGGACGCCTGGCTTCCCGGCACCTCTCCAGGGCCGGACCTCGGCCCTTCCACCCTGACCCTGTCCACCCCGAACCCCTTTCAGAAATGCAGCATGGGGGCGGGGCGGGGGGGCACAGGGCAGAAGTGCGTCAGCCTCACGAGGCGTGGACAAGGAACTGGACGGTGCCTGTCAACAGGAGCACTCGGGACTGGAGCAATAGCACAGCAGGGAGGGCGTTGGCCTGGCACTCGGCCGACCTGGGTTCGATTCCCAGCATCCCATAGGGTCCCCCGAGCACCACCAGGAGTGATTCCTGAGTGCAGAGCCAGGAGTCAGCCCTGAGCACAGAGCCGGGAGTCAGCCCTGAGCACAGAGACGGGAGTCAGCCCTGAGCACAGAGACGGGAGTCAGCCCTCACTCCTGCCTCTGTGCTCAGGGCTGACCCCTGCCTCTGTGCTCAGGGCTGACTCCTGGATCTGTGCTCAGGGCTGACTCCCGGCTCTGTGCTCAGGGCTCACTCCTGGAGGCCTTCAGGGACCATGCGGATGCCGGGGGTTGAATCAGGGTCATCCGAGTGCAAGGCCGGCTTGTTACCTGCTGTATTATAGCCCCTGGAGCCCCGCTTGAGTTTAATTTTTTTTTCCGTGGGGGAAAAGAAATTCTGAACCGTGATTATCTCACCTGCAATAATCCCGTCTCTTAGAGCCCTTCCCTTCTCGAACGGAGACGTAAGCGCCCGCGTGCCCGAGTATCACTCCACTACGAGGGGCGGGCGCTAGGCTGCCTGGGATTTCAGAGTGGGGGGGTGGGGGGGTGGAGGAACCCCAGCTCTGCTGTGGGGTTTTCCGAGGGGCGAGGCTGAGAGCCAGCCTCGCAGACTGAGGTCGCAGCGTGGTACTTCCACGCGTCCCTGCCGGCCTGTCAGCTGGGGAAGCAACACATGACGGGAATGACACGGGCGTGACTGCCAAAATGTCCTGAACGGGGGCTGGAGCCATAGCACAGCGGGGAGGGTGTTTGCCTTGCACGCGGCCGACCCGGGTTCGATTCCCAGCATCCCATAGGGTCCCCTGAGCACCGCCAGGAGTGATTCCTGAGTGCAGAGCCAGGAGTCAGCCCTGTGCATCACCGGGTGTGACCCAAAAAGCAAAAAAAAATCAGCCTAGGGGGACTGGATCGATAGTACACCAGGTAGGGCGTTTGCCTTGCACTCAGCCGACCTGGGTTCAATTCCCAGCATCCCATAGGGTCCCCTGAGCACCGCCAGGGGTGATTCCTGAGTGCAGAGCCAGGAGTAACCCCTGAGCATCGCCGGGTGTGACCCAACCCCCCCCCAAAAAATACAAAACCGTCCTGAACGCCAGGAGCCGACGAACGCGCCCTCAGCCCCCGTCTCCCCGGGTCTGGGGGAGGCGCCCACCCTGGGCTGTGCTCATGAGCCTGAGCAAGGGCCAAGGTGAGAGCAGAGACTTGGACGGTCCACGTGAGGGAGTTCCCTCACGGCACTGCGTGGAACCCCAGGAACTGCATCTCCCAAGGACGCGTCTAGGCTGCGACCCGTGCAGGCAGTAGCTCTGTCAGGAGCATCCCGTCCCCCCCACGGGTGCTGGCTGGGGACCCGCTCGTGGCGTCTCACACCCGGGTTCCATCTTCCCAGGCAGGGCCTGAGGCTGGGAGCAGGACGGTGTCTAAGCTGGACGTCCATTCAGCTTTGGGGTTTTCTAATACGGGAGCGTTGGGAGCGTCTATTAGGGGTCGAGCGAGAATGCGGCGGGGAGGGTGTCTGTCTGGCCTTGGCCAACCCGGGTTCAATCCCCGGCAGCCCATAGTGTCCCCCGGGCCTGCCGGGAGTGACCCTGAGTGCAGCATCTGATAAACACCCTTTGCTTTGCCGGCCCTGCCGTCGCCCTTGGTGGGCGTGAACAGACTGAGCTGTGGGTGCCGATGGGTGTCTCCTGATGAAGCACCCGGCCCAGCCTCAGTTTACCCGCTCAGGGTCGACGGGTCTGGGCTCCGCCTTGCCCGGCTGGCGTCTTTTCTCACAGAGATGGGGTGTCTTTGGAGACACAGTCACACTGTGTCCTGCTGCCCCCCAAGGGGGTCCTGTCTTCATGGGAATGAAATCCCTGTCCCTCTCTCCCTCTCCCTCTTTCCCTCTCCCTCACTCTCTCCCTCCCTCTGCCTCCCTCTCCCTCCCTCTCCCTCCCTCACTCTCTCCTTCTGTCTCTCTCTCCCTCACTCACTCTCTCCCTCCCTCTCCCTCACTCTCTCCCTCCCTCTCCCTCCCTCTCCCTCCCTCTCCCTCCCTCTCTCTCCCTCTCTCTCTCCCTCCCTCACTCTCTCCTTCCCTCTCTCTCTCCCTCCCTCACTCTCTCCCTCCCTTTCCCTCTCTTTCTCCCTCCCTCTCCCTGTCTCCCTCTCCCTCTCTCTTTCCCTCCCTCACTCTCTCCCTCCCTCTCCCTCTCTCTCTCTCTCTCTCTCTCTCTCTCCTCTCCTCTCCTCTCTTCTCCTTTCCTCCAAACTTAACATTCACTGTATCACTGTATCACTGTCATCCTGTTGCTCATCTATTTGCTCGAGTGGGTGCCAGTAACATCTCCATGCATCCCTGTCGCGTTCAGGGTCAGGGGAATGAGGCCCATTATTGTTACTGTTTTTGGCACATTGAATACGCCATGAGGAGCTTGCCAGGCTCTGCCGTGCGAGATTCTGCATCGCTCTCTTCCAGGAGCTTTAGTTTATGGTCTCTGGATCTTGGCCGTTGATGGGATTACACAGTGCCAGGGGCAGTTTGTGGGTGTGTCTGCCAAGCTCCTGGAAAACGGGGGAGCTGGGTGGAGGAAGCCCCGTCCCGATCCGAGCAGGCTTGGAGATCTCAGCCCCGGGTCCCGCATACCTGGGTTCCTCTGTCGGTTCCTTCATGCATGAGGCTCATCCGAGCACATGGGGAGTGGCCTTGAGCATGGCTGTGGCAGGGTTCTGGAGGTTTTCGGCTGCCAGGGATCTGCTTGGGGCGGGGAGGGAAACTCAACCCGCCCCCCTCCGAGGGGTCCCCGTGTAGACAGCCTGGCAAACGGGGGCAGGAGATTCTTAACATTCAAAACAAAAAACTTCATACCATCCACTTCATCCCTGCATGGCGCCCTTCCTGGCATGGAGGTGGGGGGGCATTAGGAGGTCCGGGGGGGTGACAGGAGCCGGGGTGCAGTGGGGGGCACTCTTGGTTTGCTTATAGAAGGTGATCTCTGGGGCTGGAGTGCTCACTGATTTCTTGTTTCCCAAAAATGGGGAGTCAGTGGCCCAACAAGCATGCGATTCTCTGTTTATCTCTTAAAGGACACAGTGCCCGCCTCACCCAAGACCCGGGCACTGTGGGTTCACTCCCGACAGAGTCCCAATACCCCCGGGGAGCCCCCCACCGGGCTGCATGTGGAATGAGGGGTTCTCCGTGGCCACCCGCTCCGGGTGAGCGGCCCAGGGCCCGGTCCCGGAGTGTGTTTTATTTAAACCCCGCTTCAACCCTGGGCCCATGCCCTCCCGGAGTCCTTTCCGTCCTGGTTCCCGAACAGGCCCGTGTCTGCCCGTCGGACCCGTGACTGAGCCGTGATCTGCAGGGACACTTGACCATCTCCTGGCTGGCACTGACCCAGCCAAGAGGCACCCGTGGCCCAGTGGCGGGGGGGGCTGGGGAAGGGACGGGGGGGACGGGGAGGTGGGCACGCTTCTCCCAGCCCAGACCCCCCCACCCCATCGGGGGCCCCGTCTCCCCCTCCCCCTCCTGCTGCCCCGCCCTGAACTCCATGTCCATGTCGGCCCACACTCGGCTAATTGAGCTCGTTGAAAACCTCTTTTTTCACATATTTGCTTAATTAGCGTACGGTGACCCCTCGGCAAACACGGCCCCCCCCCCCTTGATGATTACAGGCGGCCCTCGGACAGCAGAGCATCAAAGAGTCAGCCGGCACCTCAGCCAGCAAAAACACAAGTGGCTTGAATTAGCCCTGATAGGCAGCTGAGTAGATCTGACGCGCATCCCTCTCCCCCCGCCCCCCTCCCCCCCATCCATCACTCAGAACCGGCCAGTCACAGGAAACGGGGGAGGCCCGGGGTGGAAGCCCAAGTGCCCGTAATACAAAACAGATCACCTTTCACCTGCCTGACCCCCTGCGCTTCACTTGGGATTTTTTAGGGTGGCCCCCAAATGTGTCCAGTCACTCACTCTCACCCCCCCCACCCCCAGGGGCTGGCCTGGCTTCCAGGCGCGTGCCCAGGAGGAGTCACGGCTCACAGCCCGGAAGGTTCTAGAAAGGCAGGAAGGCCCCCCCCACCGCCCCCACTCACAAATTCTTCTAGAATTCACCGCCCCCCCCCCCCCCCCCCCGCTGTCCAGAGCCTGCCAGAGTCCGTCTGGATTCGTAGGTTTGAGAGGAATTCATGGCCCGCTGCGGGCAGGCACCTTCTCCTTCCGCTCGCCGGCCGCAGGGTGGGGGACCACAGGGGCTGCCCGGGGCTCCTCAGGCTTGAGGCCGAGCCCGACCCAGGTGACGCTTGGGAGTTGGTCTGGGCTGACCCCCGCACGGTCCCAGTGGCGTCTCTGTGAGGGGATGTGTCCATGAATTGGCACCCACCGCGGGGAAAAGAAGAGAGGAAGAGAGACAGAGAGAGAAAGAGAGAGAGACAGAGACAGAGACAGAGAAAGAGAGAAGGGGAGAGAGAAAGAGAGGAAGAGAGATAAAGAAAGAGAAACAGAGAGAAGGGGGAGAGAGAAAAAGTGAAACAGAAAGAGAGAGAAGGGGAAAGAGGAGAGAGAGACAGAGTGAGAGAAAGAGAGGGAGAGATAGAAAGAAGAAGAGAGAGACAGAAAAAGAGGAATAGAGAAAGAGAGAAAGAGAGAGATAAAGAGAGAGCAGAGAGAGAATGAGAGCAAAGAAAGGAAGAGAAAAGGGAGAGACAGAAAGAGAGGAGAGAGAGATAGAAGAAGACAGAAAGAAGATAGAAAGGAGAAGAGGGAAAGAAGAGAGAGGAAAGAGGCAGAGAAAGAAGGAGAGAAAGAAAGAGAGAAGAGAGAGAAAGAGAAAAGGGAGAGAAAAAGAAAGTGAGAAATAGAGAAAGAGAAGAAAGAGCGAGTGAGAGAGTGAGACAGAGCAAGCGAGAGAGAGTGAGACAGAGAGAGCGAGCGAGAGAGAGACAGAGAGAGTGAGCGAGAGGGAGTGAGACAGAGAGCAAGAGAGAAAGAGAGCGACGAGAGAGAGAGAGAGAGAGAGAGAGAGAGAGAGAGAGAGAGAGAGAGAGAGAGAGAGTGCAAGAGCGTCCCTATGTCACGTCTGGCTATAATCCCCTCCCCGATCCTGTCTGCTCCCCGAGGGTCTCTCCGTCCAGGCTGCCCGGTGACACCCCAGGGCTGTGCCCTATCCCGTATCGCCTTCCCCGGGGCACCTGCGGAACACCGCCCCCAATCCGGGCCGCCCGGGGCCGAACCTGCCCTCCTTGAGCCTCTGCAACTCTCTGCCAGGGGCAGGTTCTGGCAGTCTGGTGGGGGGCGTCAGGCGTCTCTGCTCTCACGGCGACACCAGGGGGCCGGTCAGACACCAGGGGAGCAGGCAGCGGCCAGGGCCACGTGGTGTCAGCGCTGTGACCCACAGGTGTGGCACCCTGGTGCAGGGTCCCTAAACCAGCATCGGGGCGGCGAGGGCCGCCTTCCTGGGGGTCTGGGCTCAGCAAGCCAAGCCTATAAGTACCGCGAGGGGTCAGCCGGGGTCTGCTGGTCAGGGCTTCCTATGGCCGGGAAGAGCGGTCAGTGGTGTCTCAGCCTGGCCACCGCCTCCCCGTGAGGCTTTCCTGGGGAAAGAGCCCGGGACAAGACCCCCCTGAGACCGCCGGATTACGGACAGAACCTGGGGGGCTGGCCGAGCCCATCACTAACACACCCTGCCCGCCAGCCGGCTGAGCCCAGGCAGAGATGGCTAGAGCAAGTCTCACTCTGAACGGTTTCCTTGATGACTCGAACCCGGGGCCGCACAACTCGGCCCCTCGGGCCCTCTGGGGCTCCTCACTGACCCGTTGTATCGATGCCTCCCCTACCACCCCTCGCAACTCACTTTTGTTCTTTGGTTTGGTTTTGTTTTATTTTGGAGGGGACCAAAATAATAATAATTTGTCATCTGTCATCCCGTTGATCGTTGACTTGCTCGAGGGGCACCAGTAGCAGACAACAGACAATCGCCTTCTTTCCTAATGTTCGGTGAGGGCCAGGCTGACAGCACAGCACGGAGGGCGTTTGCCTCACAGGTTCGATCCCCGGCACCCCGAAAGGTTCCCCAAGTCTGCCAGGAGTGATCCCTGAGCACAGAGCCAGGAGTCAGCCCAGACCACCGCCAGGTATGGCCCAAAAACAAAATTAAAAAAAAAAAAGTGGGGCTAGAGCGATAGCACAGCGGGGAGGGCATTGACCTTGCATGCGGCCGACCCAGGTTCGATTCCCAGCATCCCATGTGGTCCCCTGAGCATCACCAGGGATAATTCCTGAGTGCAGAGCCAGGAGTAACCTCTGTGCATCGCCAGGTGTGACCCAAAAAGCAAAATAAAATTAAATAAAAAAAAATAAAGTTCCACTAAAAGAAAAAAAAATTTTTTTTAAATTGGAATTACATTTTTGGTTCCCAAAGACTTCGGATTATTTTTCACTACACCAGCGCCTTCCAGGGTCCGGGTCTGTGACACGCTTGGGTTTGCCCTTCCCGCGAGACGTTCATCCCCGTCAGGGAAACAGGAGCGGCTGCAACGGAGCCCTCCATGTCCTCCACCAGGGGTTAAAATTATATTATCAGCCACGTTCCCGTCTGTGTTCACAGCTGAGCTTCCGAGGTTCGGCAGCTTCTCCTGAAGGAAGCCGCGTCCCCATCTCTGACAAGCCCCTTCTGTTATGGAATTGCTGCCACAGTGATTGTGCGTGAGGTGGTGACACTCAGCCAGACAGGAAGGGGACATCTGCCTTAGGCTTTTTTTTTCTTTTTCTTTTCTTTTCTTTTCTTATTTTTTTTTGTTTGTTTTGTTTTTTTGCTTTTTGGGTCACACCTAGCAATGCACCGGGGTTCCTCCTGGCTCATGCACTCAGGATTTACTCCTGGCAGTGCTCAGGGGACCCTATGGGATATGGGAGTCGAACCCGGGTCAGCCACGTGCAAGGCAAACACCCTCCCTGCTGTGCTATCGCTCTAGCCCCTCTTTCTTTCTTTCTTTTCTTTCTTTCTTTCTTTCTTTCTTTCTTTCTTTCTTTCTTTCTTTCTTTCTTTCTTTCTTTCTTTCTTTCTTTCTTTTCTTTCTTTTTTCTCTCTCTTTCTTTTTTCTCTCTTTCTTTCTTTCTTTTTCTTTCTTTCCTTCCTTCTTTCTTTCTTTTCTTTCTTTTTTCTCTCTCTTTCTTTTTCTTTCCTTCTGTCTTTCTTTCTTTCTTTCCTTCTTTCCTTCCTTCCTTCCTTCTTTTTTTCCTTCCTTTCTTCTTTCTTTCTCTTTCCTTCTTTCTTTCTTTCTTTCTTTCTTTTTCTTTCTTTCCTTCCTTCCTTCTTTCTTTTCTTTCTTTTTTCTCTCTTTCTTTCTTTTTCTTTCCTTCTTTCTTTCTTTCTTTTTTCTTTCTTTCTTTCCTTCCGTCTTTCTTTCCTTCTTTCCTTCCTTCCTTCTTTTTTCCTTCCTTTCTTCTTTCTTTCTTTCTTTCTTTCTTTCTTTCCTTCTTTCTTTCCTTCCTTCCTTCCTTCCTTCCTTCTTTTTTTCCTTCCTTTCTTCTTTCTTTCTTTCTTTTTCTTTCTTTCCTTCCTTCTTTCTTTCTTTTCTTTCTTTTTTCTCTCTCTTTCTTTCTTTCTTCTTCTTTCCTTCTTTCCTTCTTTCTTTCTTTCTTTCTTTCTTTCTTTCTTTCTTTCTTTCTTTCTTTCTTTCTTTCTTTTTTCTTTCTTTCTTTCTTTCCTTCCTTCTTTCTTTCCTTCTTTCCTTCCTTCCTTCCTTCCTTCCTTCTTTTTTCCTTCCTTTCTTCTTTCTTCCTTTCTTTCTTTCTTTCTTTCTTTCTTTCTTTCTTTCTTTCTTTCTCTCTTTCCTTCTTTCTTTCTTTCTTTCTTTCTTTCTTTCATTCCCTCTCTTTCTTTCTTTCTTTCTTTCTTTCTTTCTTTCTTTCTTTCTTTCTTTCTTTCTTTCTTTCTTTTTATTTTTTAACCAAGAAAAAGGCCAAAGACAAAATTCAGAACCGGACTCATTTCCGTCACAGCCTTTTAGTTTGTTTGGTTTTTATTTTTTTAATTTCATTTTCATACGGTAGTTCTCATTCATTGATGACATTCAATATTTCAACACCAACCCCACTACCATGACACCTTCCCCCCACCGTTATTTCGAATTTTCCCTCCACCACCACCACCATTCAAGCCTGCCTGCCTTGGGGGGGCAGACGCTAGATCATTTATTTTCTATTGCTTATTTTGCAATATCATGAGAGGTCGCGGCCACGCGCTCCTGGTATTCTAACATTGTAAATATCGGGGTCCGGAGACATCTCTGAAGGGAGCTGAACCATTTTGATACTCAGTTGGGAGTCTCTGGATCAAGGCCGTTGTTGGTCTATAAATGAGTCACAGAGGCAGAACGTAGGCGTGACAGCCAGGACCCCCCCGAGGGGGCTGGCGGAGAGACGGGAAGGGACGAACCTTCCCCACTGCTGCCTAGTGACCTGGTGTCTTTAGTCCAAGCTCCTGCCTACCTTTGTTTTTCTTCTGGAAGTTTGTGGCCACCGGGGGTTCATCTGGAGTGGGCGGAGAAGGGCACCCGCTTCGTCTGAGGTGCCCCGGTGAAATCGGCTCGGTATGGGGTCCGAGAGATCTCTGGCAGGCTGCTGTCTTCCGGGATTCACTGCTGACTCTCTCTGTCACAGCCTTTTTATTTTATTTTATTTTATTTTATTTTATTTTATTTGCTTTTTGGGTCCCAGCCGGCGATGCTCAGGGGTTCCTCCTGGCTCTGCACTCAGGAATCACTCCTGGCAGTGCTCGGGGAGGTGGTGGGGGCCCTAGGGGATGCCGGGAATCGAACCCAGGTTGGCCGAGTGCAAGGTAAACGCCCTCCCCGCTGTGCTGTCTCTCCGGCCCCAAGTCACAGCTTTTTAAACCGGGGGGCTCCTTCATTCGGGGAGGTGGGGGCTTCTGTCTAGAGAAATCCGTGGCCCCCCAAGATGAAATGTAACGGATGGAGCGTGAGAACAGAGAGGGGGGGTTCTGGGTCGTACCCCCCCAGCCCGGACACTTCCTGCGTCTCCCACTGCAGGAAGCTTTTGGAAGTCCCAGGGTGTGTGCAAGGTCCTGTGGGAG
Organism: Sorex araneus; assembly: GCF_027595985.1. Taxonomy (NCBI): domain Eukaryota; kingdom Metazoa; phylum Chordata; class Mammalia; order Eulipotyphla; family Soricidae; genus Sorex; species Sorex araneus. The sequence continues at coordinate 161,738,086 of NC_073313.1, forward strand.
CTGGGGGGCGGGGACCCCCTGGGGCATGACCGGACACCCTGGCTTCTCGTCGCTGTCTGCCTGCGAGTGGCCCGTGTCCAGGCGGCTGGTCACGATCCCCTCCCCTGCCCCGCCCATGTGTTCCCGGCCCCCCCGCCGGTCACGCGTGTCTCGGGGGGTCCCTGCACAGGGCGAACATCCACACGGGCAGGCAGTGCTCGGGGAAGCCGTCCTGCCTCTCCTGGCCCAGCACAGCCAGCCCGCTCTGGGCGATGAGGCTCCGGAGCGTGTCCATGTCCCGCGTGACACTGCTGTCGGCCAGGTCCAGTGCGCAGCCCTCGCGGGCCACGTTGTCCTTGAGGACGACCAGCCCGTGCTCGCGGAGGCTGCCGCGGCAGCGGGAGAGGAAGGCCAGGAGGTCTTTGTCCGTCAGGTGCCCTGCAGGGGCACGGGGGAGGGGGAGAGCATGGCTCAGAACCCTCCCCCCACCGGCTGCTGGCCGCAGAGGTCACTCTTAGGGAGACCCTCTCAGGGACAGACACAGTGCCCCCAGGCCCGCGGCACCGGACCGCCCATCTCATGGGATCCCCGGGACCCCCCCCGGACAAATACACTGTCATACCCATGTGATGTCATGCCCATGTGATGTCATACCCATGTGATGTCATGCCCATGTGATGTCATGCCCACATGATGTCATGCCCTGTGATGTCATACCCATGTGATGTCATGCCTATGTGATGTCATGCCTATGTGATGTCATGCCCATGATGTTATGCCCATGTGATGTCATACCCATGTGATGTCATGCCCATGTGATGTCATGCCCATGTGATGTCGTGCCCATGTGATGTCGTGCTCATGTGATGTCATGTCCATGTGATGTCATGCCCACGTGATGTCATGCCCATGTGATGTCGTGCCCATGTGATGTCGTGCCCATGTGATGTCATGCCCATGTGCCAACGCCTGACACACAACCTCTCCCACTTCTCCCCAGAAATGCAAGGACCGGTCAGTGGTCACTAAGCAGGGAGAAGCTTCCGGTGCCCACTTTCTGGCGTCTGTTCATGCCTCATCTGTTCCCTGGGCACTGGACACCGGGTGTCTAAGTCCAGCAGCTGCCGCGTTCTTCTGAGGAGGCGACCCAGCCCCCCCCCCCCGTTAGGGCGTCCGTCCCCCGCACCCCCGGGGCCACATGGGCACTGACCGGAAACCCACTGGATCCAGATGACGTCGTAGCGGCCCACAGGCAGCGCGAACTCCTGCAGGCTGCGGCAGTGGAAGTTCTCGACCCCGTGGCCGGGCGCCAGGTAGGCCTGGGCCTCCCGCAGGAAGGCCGGCATCATGTCCACCAGCTCCACGCGGCTGAACACGGGCAGCAGCACGTGCTTGCTGACCCGCCCGATGCCCGAGCCGCAGTCCAGCGCACAGCCCGTCCCTGCCTGGCCAGGGCCCTGCAGGAAGGGAGCTTGTAGGACACATCAAGGGCACACACACACACACTCACACACACATATGCTCACACACGCACTCACAAACACTCACACATGCACTCGCACACATGCATTCACACACTCAGATACACATACATACACACTCACACACTCACACACAGTCAGACACACATACGCTCACACACACATGCACATGCATTCATACACAGACTCATATACACACATGCACTCACACACACACACACTCACACACATGCATTCATACACAGACACATATATACACATGCACTCACACACACGCACTCATACACTCACACACATGCACACACTCACACACACTCAGACACACACATGCACTCACACTCAAACACGGACCCACATACATATGTACACCACTTACACACACTCACATATGAACTCACACATACACGCACACATACTCAGACACACATACATACACACACTCACACACTCACACACATGAACTTACACACGCACACACTCAGACACATATATACACGCTCTCACACACTCACACACACTCAGACACACATATGCTCACACACACACTTACACACATGCACACACTCAACACCGACACTCACTCACATACACTCACATAGACATACACACGCACTTACAGAAATACACACTCACACTCACATATACACACACTCATTCACATACATACACACTCAAACATATGCTCATATTTACTCACACACACATATACACACAAATATAAACACACACATATACACACTAACAAACATACAAACACTCACACACTCACACTCATGCATTCTCACACACTCAAACACACGCGGACACACTCACATATACTCACAAACATACCACACACATTCACATGTATACTCACATACACACACATAAAGACATATACACACTCACATTAACACACACATTCACATACACTCATATGCACACATTCACCCACATTCACATACACTCACATTCACATACATACACACATACATACTAAGATACACACATACATATTCACACACATACACACATACACATACATACACTGACACACGTACACACTCGTATACATGACACACTCACATACAAACATGTTCACATACATACCACACACACTCTTACACACACATACCCACATACACACACTCACATACTCACACATACACTCACGCACATACACACACATACATGCACTCATACACATACCACACTCTCTCTCTCTCTCTCTCTCTCTCACACACACACACACACACACACACACACACACACACACACCCTGCGGGCTCCAACTCCCGAGGGGCCTCTGCTGACCTATTTCCACTTATTTCGGTCACCTGGGCCGTGTCTCGAGGGTCTGGAGGCCCAGGGCTCACTCCCGCCTGTGCTCAGGGGCCCATGTGTGGTGCTGGGGGCCCAGCCACGGCCAGCCACATGCAAGGCCCATGCAGTCCTCGACCCGGTTCTGCTCTTGTGCCAGAAAGGGCAGCGTGTACCTACCCCGCACCGCTGGCACTTGTCTCCCAAGTAAGTCTGTGCATCACACGAACCGGGAGACGCAAGATGGGTGTGTGGGGCGGGGAGTCGGGGACGGGTGCCAAGAAACAGCGTCCTGCTGGGGCTGGAGTGATAGCACAGCGGGTAGAGCGTTTGCCTTGCATGCAGCCGACCTGGGTTCGAATCCCAGCATCCCATAGGGTCCCCTGAGCACCGCCAGGGGTAATTCCTGAGTGCATGAGCCGGGAATGACCCCTGTGCATTGCCGGGTGTGACCCAAAAAGCAAAAAAAAAAAAGAAAGAAAGAAACAGCGTCCCGCGCTTGCATCTACCGGGCAACCTATGAACCCCGACTGACAAAGATGCAGAGAGTCAGCTGCTCCGAATTATTTGGTCCAAACTGGAAGGAATGCAGAATCACGCTTTGTGCTAGAAATTGGTGGTAACCAGATACTCAGAGTTGCCAATCAAGACCCGAAGGGGAAAAGCCCACTCTTGATTTCTCAGGAACTAGGGATTTAGGGGAAACAAAAAAAAAAAAAATTAAAAAGCATTTGGCTAAAGATCAAAAGGTGACAGAAACGTCACTTCCCAGGCACTCAAAAGAGCAAAAAAGGGCAAAACTCTTCCAGCATCTTTCCAAGCGGGGCCGCGAGAACCCTGAGTTATTAAGGGCTGATACTTAGCGAACTGCCTTCCGTGTGTAATCACTGTAGGACTCAAACCGTTCCCGCCAGGCGGGGAGGAGAGGAAGCCCGGGGGACCTCAGCCTAGGTCTGGCATCTCCATTTAGCCCCTGGCTGGCCCGGGAGGTCAGAGGGAGCACCTCAGCCCAAGGAACAGTCTTCATCTTGGGAGTCTGAGTAGGTGGATTTGAACACCCGACACTGATGCCTTGATCAGAATAAGATGGGTGGGTGTCGAGTTTCAGAGGGAAACACTTTCCTCGGGGTATGAGACAAACCCTGCTCATTTGCTCGACTTTGCCTGCCACAGGGCACCCTGTGCCTTTAGCGGTATCCATGTGCCTTTAGTGTCACACACGCAGTGTCCCCTAACAAAGCCAGAAACCCCAGGTGGCAGAAGTGAAGCGGAGAGAGTTTAGACTCGGAGCCCAAGGTTGATCTCTGTTGAGCAGAAGAAGCATCATGAGAATGCTGGGGTTCAGGCATTTCAGGCATTGGCCTTGCGTGTGGCTGATGCCAGTTCGGCCCCCACCACCACCACCACCAGGGCCCCTGAGCATTGCAGGCGGCAGTTCTGGAAATTTCTGAGCACCCCCAGTGACCCAGGGATCCTGGATACCAATGGATGGTATCTATTTGGCACCACATTCTTGGGCATTAAAACCCCTGATGTGGGGGCCAGAGCGATAGCACAGCGGGGAGGGCGTTTGCCTTGCACGCGGCCAACCCGGGTTCGATCCCCAGTATCCCATATGGTCCCCCAAGCACTGACAGGAGTAATTCCTGAGTGCATGAGCCAGGAGTAACCCCTGAGCATCGCTGGGTTTGACTCAAAAAGCAAAAAAAAAAAAAAAAAAACCCTGATGTGGTTGGCCGGGAATCACCCAGATCTCTTTATCACCACTTGGGAGATCCAAACCCCCCCCCAAAAAAAGAACCATAAAGGCAATAGAAACTTCCCATCCCCTGTCTGTCTGTATCTAATGAGGAAGAAAGAGGGAGTTTCACCAACACCAGACGCGACAAGGAACTATTCGGAACTCCGTGTGAAATAACCCAGGGGCTCCTGCCGTAACCATCTTTGAGCCCACCCACAAATGCACGTCTTTGTGGGACATCTCCTTCTTGTGATCGGGGACCAGCCAGTCTCCCCTGGTCTCAAACGATGTGACCTCATCATCAGTCACCTGGGGAGTCGGCTGTGCCGAGCCTCCCATTTTGACACATCATCCTGAACTCACCCTCCTCTGTCAAAGGGGAGATTAGTAGGACAACGGGGTAGAGCCAGGTGGGAGAAGCCGCTGACCTCATCTGGCCCTTCCTTTCTCCACATCTTTTTTTAAATTATTTTTAGGATCACACCCAGCGATGCTCAGGGGTTCCTCCTGGCTCTGCACTCAGGAATGACTCCTGGCGGTGCTCGGGGACCCAATGGGATGCTGGGGATCGAACCTGGGTCGGGCGCATGCAAGGCAAACGCCCTCCCCACTGTGCTACCACTCCGGCTCTCTCCACATCTTAACACAGGCTCTCACGCCAGGCAGCTCTCATGCGACAAAGACACAAGTACCTGAGCTCTGTGTTCACAGGGACCTCCGTCTCCTAACCAAGGCGGGTCACTCACCCCAACGAATTTCCCCAGAAACTTCCGCGAGGCTTGGATGTCTGGGTTGGACAGTTCGATGAAATTCCCCATCATCCCCGCTTCCGTGGCCGGGACTTCTTGGTAGAAAAGTTTTGCTCTTGCATAGAACTGCATCTCGCCGTTGATGACGTGGCTGGTTAACGCATACAGCTTCACTGCAGGTGAAATAGAATGAACCTGTGTGACTACGCGCAGCAGAGAGCAAGCTCAATATTTGACCTTCCTGGGGGTCAATATTTGACCTTCCTGACCTTCTGGGTGTGCTCGGGACCCCAGAGGTCTGGCCCGATGATACTGACCCAGCGATGCCAGCCTGGAGGTTTGGCGTTGAGGGCTGGCAATATGATTCTGCTGGGGACCACTGCATAACCTGCAGTGCCCGAGGGATCAAACTTGATACGTCACATGTCAGGTGTTTACTCCAGCCCCTGGCCCCTGGCTCCATCTAAGCCTGCACTGAGTTTCCTCTTAGAAACCTGAGAATTTGTGCTAAGGGAGAAAGGGTATGGCTTTGAAATCAAGAAACAGGCTTATAAGCTCTCGCTCATGATTTACTTGCTGTGTAACGTTGATCAAACTTCAATCACTCCTGGCAGTGCTCGGGGGACCCTATGGGATGCTGGGAATCGAACCCAGGTCTGCTGCATGCAAGGCAAATGCCCTCCCCGCTGTGCTATCGCTCCAGCCCAGTCAAATTTCTTTTTTTTTTTTCTTTTTGGGTTGCACCTGGCGATGCACAGGGATTACTCCTGGCTGTGCACTCAGGAACCACCCATGGCAGTGCTCAGGGGACCATATGGGATGCTGGGATTCAAACCCGGGTCGGCCGCATGCAAGGAAACGCCCTCCCTGCTGTGCTATCACTCCAGCCCAGTCAAATTTCTTAAACCCTTTCACTGACCGAGGTCTTATGAATAAAACCTAGTCATGACATTTTCCTGAGAAAATGACATGGTTTTGAGTAGGAGTCTAAGGAATGAGAATCCTTTTAACCTTAATCAGGAACATTTTTTTTTTTTCAAGTAACAAGCTGGTGGCAGGGAACTAGTGTATCACTGGGCTCTCAGCCAAAGTCTTGCATAGACCCAGAATTTAAAAAAAAAATTTATTAGTCAATCACCTTGAGGTACAGTTACAGACTTATAAGCTTTCTTATAAGAAGGAGGAATTCCTGAGTGCAGAGGCAGGAGTAATCCCTGAGCATTGCCCTGAACCAAAAATCTAAAAAAATAATAATAATAAGGAAAAGCCTAAAGTCCAGAACCACTGGAAACCACTAACCTACGCCCTCGTCTCTTCCTTGTCACTCGGGAAAATCATGCCAATAGCAAGTAGCCTGGTAAATGTTGACCAAGACAGTAGGGATGACAGAGAGCAAATATCCCCATCACAATGACATGACCCCTCCAGATTCTTCCCTTTGTCGCAAAAAATAAGGCAAGTCCCTCAGAGCTTCTAGAGTCTTCCGAGAGAATAGGGCAGGTACCTGGGATGGAGCCAACCGCAGCCCAGTGCTCACCCTAATCCGGCCCTCAGCTGCCCGCGTTAGTTAGCCGAGTCTATTAAAACCTTCATTTGGACCTGGGCAGGGCCCTGGATGCCAAGGAACATGCCAGGCTCAGTTGGGGGCAGACACAGTGGCTTGAGTTCTCGCTGTCACCTCATTGACGGGAGTGATTTCAGTAAAAAAGATATACGAGGTGTCATGGCCAGCCCCGTGTTCACCTGATAGCTTCCCTCGGGGCCTGAAGCTGCTCCCCCTCCGTCTGCCTTTGCCTTCTTGTTCGAGCTGTATCTGGTGGCTTTCTCTCGTGGGCTTACAACGTCTCCGTGTGACTCGGGCAAGAGGAAGACAGACAATAGACACTCTATGGGTTCTTGAGGGACCTGGGGCTAAGATCTCCAAGACTGCTCAGATCGGGACTGGGCCTCTTCCGCCCAAATCCCCCATTTTCCAGTAGCTAGGCGGTCACACCCAGAAACTGCCCACAGGGCCATGTAATCACATCAAGGGCCAACACCAGAGACTATAAAACCAAGCTCCCGGAAGCGCGTGGCCGCTTTGTGGCTGCATGACATCTTATAGCCTAGTTCTTCTCCTCAGAGAACCTGGCAAGCTACCGAGTTTCCTGCCTGCATGGGAGAGCCTGGCAAGCTTCCTGTGGCATATTTGATATGACAAATACAGTAACAATGATGAGTCTCGTGCTCCTGACCCTGAAAGAGCCTCTAATGCGGCACCATTGGGAAGAACGAGTAAAGTGAGGCTGCTAAAATCTCTGGGCTAGGATGAATGGAGACATTACTGGGCCCGCTCGAGCAAATAGAGGATCAACGGGATGAGAGTGATGATAGTCATGGGTTCTTGATAAAATGTCTTGATAAAATGGGAGGATCAACGGGATGAGAGTGATGATAGTCATGGGTTCTTGATAAAATGTCTTCACCTGTATCATAAACCGAACTCTCCAAGACCAGCACACTGGTTTGCATTTTGTAACAAGAGAACAAACAAAAAACTAAAATAACTAGTATCAGTTTATTGACCCTCAGGAAGACGATGAGTCTTGTGATGATATTAAGGAGAAAAATTATAACTGGGGCTGGAGTGGTAGTATAGCGGGGAGGGCGTTTGCCTTGCATATGGCTGACCCAGGTTCAATTCCCAGCATCCCATAGGGTCCCCCTAGCACCACCAGGAGTAATTCCTGAGTGAAGAGCCATGAGTGAACCCTATGCATTGCCAGGTGTGACCCAAAAAGCAAAATGTGTGTGTGTGTATATATATATATATATATATATATTATATATATATATATATAAAACTTGGTGCTTATGCTTGCAGGTTAGCTTCTCATATTTATTTGCTTTCTTCTTTGCTTTTATAATTGGTAAGGATTCTAGCTGGCTGTTCTGGGGTTCTAGCAGTCATCCTGAGCATGTCTCAGAATTGCCTTGAGGGAGCCTCTTCTTTGTCTCTCTCTCTCCTTTGCTCGGCCTCTGTGCCTCAGACACTAGACCTGCACTGCACGTCAGCTGAAAATTGATCTCAACATCTTTGGAAGATGAAAAGACTTCGGTTAGACAGTACGCTGGAAATTGTTCAAGAATGAGAATATTGGAACAAATTACTTGGTATTTATAAGGGGGGGAGGGAGAGAGCCAAAGGATGAGATGCCTTTGTGAAGACCAGGGCCTTTTGGATTCTTCCCAATTTAGCCATTAAAGAGATAATGATTTTTTTTAAAAGGGAAGAGAGGGAGGGAGGAAGGGAAGGGAGGGAGGAAGGGAAGGAAGGAAGGAAGGAAGGAAGGAAGGAAGGAAGGAAGGAAGGAAGGAAGGAAGGAAGGAAGGAAGGAAGGAAGGAAGGAAGGAAGGAAGGAAGGAAGGAAGGAAGGAGAAAGGAAGGAAGGGAGAGAAGGGAAGGAGAAGGCTGGTTTTAAGTACAGTAGAATATTATTCAGTCATGAAAAAAGAAGTTAGTCGTGCCATTTTCAACCCAAGGATTGACATTGAGGGCATTGCTATTATACAGTAAGAAAAAAGAGAGAGAAATGCTGTATGAGCTCAATTTTGTGAAATCAAAGCAACCAAGCTCAAGTCTGTTGTTGTTATTATTGTTTTCCATCAATAGGGAGGTTTGGGAGGTGGTTCTTGATCGTTCTATTTGTTTTGTTGTTGTTATTGTTGTTTGTTCCACCAATGGGAAGCATCGGGAGGCGGGTCTTGATGTTTCTAATGCGGTTGTTGTTGCTTTTCCACCAATGGGAAGGGTTGGGAGGCAGGCTTTGATGTTTCTGATAACATCCCAGTGTCTGGCTATTCCCAGGTGCTAGAAAGCCAGACTAAGCCTCACGATTGCCACGCAGACCTGTGATCTGAGGTTGTCCCCCACCGGACTTGGCTCTCTGATGAGCACTTCTCCAATCATAATCATGCACAGGCTCTGAGCTTTATTATTTTTCCCTTCCAACTGAGAGCGCATTTTCTGCACTAGCTTCCCCCCAAGTGCGGTCCCCGGGATCAGAGAGGCCGCTGCTCTCTGCCTCCACGACACTGTCTCCATGGTAGTCCCTGGGACCAGAATTCGCACCCCTGGCCACAGTGCTCACTGGGGCTCACGTTACCTCAGCCCAGTGCTCATGCACCGCTGGCAGAGGTCACCCTTCATGGTGACCAGACAGCTCCAGGGGTGGCCCCTGAGGTGGGCGGGCACAGACTTAGTCCCCGAACTCACACCCCCTGGCTCTCACCAGTGTCACATGCAGGCACTGGGCACCAGGCGTCATTCCACAGCCTCACGCTTGCCTCACTGCAGCTGTTAAGGCCCTGGCCCGTCCCCGAGCCCTGACTGAGACACTTTCTCCCCACGTCAGCAAAGGACCCGCCTGAGTGTCAGCCAGCGGACAGAGTCTCTGGCCTGGCTGGGTGTCTCCGGGAGCTTTCTAGAAGAGCTTCTTTCTCGGGAGAGGGAGCAGTCAGAGCCAGGCTGTGTGAGAAATAGAGAAGCGTTGGCAGGGCCAGCACCAGAGGTCAGAGGAAGCCTGGCCTGCTTCTGCGGCTCTTAAATGAAAGCAACACAGCTCCCTCCTGGGCAGTTCCCTCCATGGCAGCTCCCTTGTGGGCAGTTCCCTCCTGGGAAGCTCCTTCCGTGGCAACTCCCTCTGTGGCAGTTCCCTCCATGGCAGCTCCCTCCTGAGCAGTTCCCTTCGTGGCAGTTCCCTCCTGGGCAGTTCCCTCCGTGGCAGTTCCCTCCTGAGCAGCTCCCTCCTGGGCAGTTCCCTCCTGGGCAGCTCCCTCCTGGGCAGTTCCCTCCTGGGCAGTTCCCTCCATGGCAGTTCCCTCTATGGCAGCTCCCTCCGTGGCAGTTCCCTCCTGAGCAGCTCCCTCCTGGGCAGTTCCCTCCTGGGCTGCTCCCTCCATGGCAGCTCCCTCCTAGGCCGGTGGCCCTGCAGAGCTGAGGGCATTCGAGGCGGGAAGCAGATGACCTGCTTCCTGCTTTCACTGCAACACCAAGGCAGTGCAGAGCCCTCATTCTCCCACCCCCAGTTCCTGCCTTGTCAGCTCTGTCCAAAGGGGTCTGAAGGCCGAGGGAAGGAGCCAGGCCGGGGCTGGAGAGACTCTACAGGGACGCAGGCTTGCAGCTCAATCCTTACACCCCCCTCCGCTCCACCTAGGGTCCCCCCACCCACCCACTGGCAGTGATCCCAGAGCCAAGAGTAAGCCCCGAGCCCCGCCCAAGCCCAAGTGGCCCATGCAGTGAAAAAGAGAAGCAAAGCCAGGCCGGGGAGCGTGTTACAGCACCACTGCCTGCGTCAATGAAAACCAGAGGAAACAGCTAAGCTGGGAGCAGACCAGCCCTAGCCGGAGACCCCCCTCAGACGCACCCATTTCAGCCCTCTAACTGCTGTGACACCCAGGACGGGTGACGTGGAACATGTGTTCATGGGCTCACGCATGCATATGCATGTATGTCTACATGTGGCAGGTGTATGCTCACGCCTCTACCAGCATGCATACATATACAAGCAAATTCCATGATGCATATGCCACAAAAAAGTGTGTGTGCATGTGTATTTATTCACATACATGTATGCACACGTGCATCTGTGTGCACACACAACGTGTCCACATGTACGCACAGCCCCAGAACAATGCTCACGCCTATACAAGCATGCATACATATACATGCAAATTCCATGATGCATATGCCACAAAGAAAGTGTGTGTGCATGTGTATCTATTCACATACACGTATGCACACATGCGTCTGTGTGCACACACGACGTGTCCACATGTATGCACAGCCCCGGAACAATGCTCACGCCTATACAAGCATGCATACATATACATGCAAATTTCATGATGCATATGCCACAAAAAAATGTGTGTGTATCTATTCACATACACGTATGCACACGTGCATCTGTGTGCACACGCGGACGTATCCACATGTACGCACGGTCCCAGAACACGCCGCCGCGTGCTCCAGTCTCTCTGTCATAGGCTCAGCTCATGTGCTTCCTCGCCTCTGAGTGACCGCCATGTTCTGGCCTGTGGTGGCCGCTCCCTTCCCGGCTCAAGGGACGAGACCCCCCCCAGCACAGCGGGGAGGGCGTTGGCCTTGCATGCAGCCGACCCGGGTTCGATTCCCAGCATCCCACAGGGTCCCTCGAGCACCGCCAGGAGTGATTCCTGAGTACATGAGCCAGGAGAAACCCCTGTGCATTGCCGGGTGTGACCCCCCAAAAAAAGAGACGAGACCCCCGATCCTGCAAGGCTGAGCCGGCTGCCCCCACCCCCCACCTCCCCACCCCCTGCAGGACCCCGGCACCGTCCTGAGCTCAGGGAGGCCCCGGACACAGCCTGTGTGCCCACGCGCCTGGCATTTCACAGTCTGCTCGCAGGAAGGCCCAAGGCTGCCGGCCTCTCTTCGGGCCTGCCCCGTGCCCCCGCGGGCGCCCCCCACTCACCCAGCGGCAGCTTCTCCAGCAGGTGGAGGTAGCTCTGGAAGAAGTCGTTGCGGATGGCCCTGTGCAGGATGAAGGACATGCTGTGCCGGCAGAGGTCAAGGTCGGTCTTCTGCCAGCGGGCCCGGAAGGCCAGGTGCGCGCCCAGGTGAGCCATCGGAGGCCAGCGGGCAGCGGGTGGTCACCCCTGCAGAGGACGAGGCTGTGCTTCCACCCGGGACTCCGGCCGGTCACCTAAAACCCTCGGCTGCCGGCCGGGGGGCCCGGGGGCAGAGCCGCAGACTCAGACTTGGGCTCTTGGCACGGCCCCGGGGCTGATGGCTTGGGTGACACCACGGCCGGCCAACAGGTGCCGGGGCAGGACGAAAACAGGCCATGGGAACCCCGCGTGCCCCCGGAGAGAGCACGCCTCGTGGTGTCCCCACCCCCGTGCCCGGCCCTGCAGACGGCCCCCGCCCGGGGCCAACACAAGGTATTTGGCGAGAGGTGCAGCCTGCCCATCCGCCCGGGGTGTCCTCGGGTTACAAGGACCCTTCAAAGTCACCCCCCGCCTTTCACCAGCATGAACACCCCAGCTCAGCCCGTGGGGACAGGCCCGTGCTCCCAGGGGACTCGGGGCTCAGCCCCCCACTCTGCCTCTCGGGGATGCCCACCTGGTCCCCAGACAACCATCCTCAGCTTCATTCTCGACATGTGCCCCGGCCGGGGGCGGGTTGGCCCCTCTCGGGAACGTCGGGAACACATGAGCACCCTCGTGAGGCTCTGCCGGTGGTGTGAGTGACCCCCGTCCCCCCACCCCCCTACCCCTGCATTTATTTATTCCTCTGGCATCTTCCCTGCGGTCATACTGCCTCGAGGACTGAAACGTGACCCCTGGCCCGAACTGTCCCGTCTCCTCTGAGTTCCCGTCACGCCTCTGAGTGCTTCAGGGCTCTGGGTTGGGCTGTGCCGCCTCGCCCGCCCTGGCATGCTGCCCCCGTTCCTCTTCTCTCCTCGCCCGCTCCTCCCGGCCTTGGCCTGGCTCTGGTTCCCAGCGTGGGTGTCTCGTTTCCCAGAGAACCCCAACTCCCCTTCTGCCACTTGATGTTCCCCACTGGGAAAATCCATGAGAGCCCAGTGTGCTTCCTGGCACTGTAGGCCACCCCCAACACCCAAGAACACACACACACACACACACTCACACACACATACACACAACTCTCACACATACACACACATACACACATATACATACGCATTCACTCACACACTCACACACATACACAGGCATTCACTCACACACTCACACACATGCACACATATACAAACATACACTCATACACACAAACACACACATATACACATATGCAAACATACACACATACGCAAACATACACACATACACAAACACACACAAACATACACACAAACACATGCACATATACACATGCATTCACTCACACACATGCATACTCACACACGCATACACACATACAGACATACGCACACATACACACAGACATACACTCACACACATGCATACACACATACACAGACATATGCACACATACACACAGACATATACTCACACACATGCATATACACATAAACAGACATACGCACACATACAGACATACACACAGACATACACTCACATACATACACACTCACACACACTCACACACACATATACAAACATGCATACGCATATGCACACATACACTCACACACATACACACACTCACATATACATACACACAATACACAAACATACATACACAGGCTCACACATACACAGATACACTCACACACATACACACACACAAATACATACACACATACGCACACTCACACACACATACACACATATGCACACATATACACACATACACACAGACATACACACATTCACACACATACGCACACATACACACACACTTATGCATACACACAGAGCAAACATACACATACGCAGACATGCATCAGGCACTTCCCAGTGCCCTGCCCCGAATGCCACCTCCCGCCTGCCCGTCAGGCTTCTGTGTCTGCTTCCAGGCCTGGGGGGGCTCACTTCCGCCTCCCTGCTGGAGAGACCCAGAAGGCACCCGGGGGCTGTGCCACCCTCCGGCCTGGTGGTGACAACGACTGGTCTCTGGGGACCCTGTTGGGAAGGAAGACAGCTGCAAGGGCCCCCACCCCGGAGATGCCAGGGGGAGGTGAAAGCCACGGCTGAGCTCCGAGGGCCCGGTCACTGGTGACCCTTTCAGGCCCACGCAGCGTTCCTGAGCCCGAGGAACCGGCGTCTTGTCCCCGGGCCGGAAGGAGGGGCCAGTGCGGGCAGATGTGCCGAGGCCCGAGCCCAGCTTCTCTGTCACCCGGAAGCTTCTCAGCTTTGGCAAATGCCCTTTCCTTTGAGAGAGCCCTCCACATTTTATTTTATTTTATTTTATTTTGTTTTGTTTTGTTTTATTTTGTTTTTATTTTATTTTGTTTTGTTTTGTTTTATTTTGTTTTTATTTTATTTTGTTTTGTTTTGTTTTGTTATATTTTTGTTTTATTTTTTGTTTTGTTTTGTTTTGTTATATTTTTGTTTTATTTTATTTTGTTTTGTTTTATTTTATTTTATTCTATTTTGTTTTGTTTTATTTTGTTCTGTTTTATTTTATTCTATTTTGTTTTATTTTATTTTGTTTTGTTTTATTTTATTTTATTTTATGTTTGCTTTTTGGGTCACACCCGGCGATGCACAGGGGTTCCTCCTGGCTCTGCACTCAGGAATCACTCCTGGCGGTGCTCGGGGGACCCTATGGGATGCTGGGAATCGAACCCAGGTCGGCCGTGTGCAAGGCCAACGCCCTCCCCACTGTGCTATTGCTCCAGCCCCCCTTCAGCATTCTAACATCGCTGTTTTCCTGTCCCCTAATTCCTGAGTGTGGGCCAAGGAAGGACGGGCGGGCGGGCGAGATGTACCTTGGTCAGCTTTTATTTCTCTCGTCGTGGGGGTGAGGGGGTCTTCTCCCTCACTCAACTTCCCGACTTGAGTAATGTTGAGTAATGTTCCTCTCCCAGCGGAACTGCTTCCCTCGCTGCCGCCTCGCTCCATCCTGAACCCTCTCTGTGCTGAGCGAGTCAGGTGACGATGCAGAATCTCTAAGTCTACCCCAGGCGTCCTGTTTCCTGTCCGGGAAGAAGAGAAGTGGGTGGAGAGGAAAGAAATACGGCTCTAGCGAAAGAAGATAAAAACTTGGACTTGGCCCAGGCTGGTTCTCCTGCCTTCACGGCAGTCCCTGGTGAGGCTTAAACGATGACGAGAGATAAACTAGCACAGAGAGATGCAGAAGTATGTCGAAAGGGAAAAAAATAAATAAATGACCGTCTAGAAAACAGAGTTGTCCACATCGGAGGATAAAGGATACATTTGGCAAAGCCCACTTGATAGAGAAATTCCTTTTGAATTAAAATCCCATAAAACTTTAAGTCGAAAATCCAGCGGAGAGTAGGAAATAAAGATGTTTTCCAGCAAAAGTAGAGTGTGACTCCTCCTTCCCTGCTCCCTGAGGTTTTCCTTGGAAAGAACTTAAAATATCTGCTCTGGGGTGAACAAGATGAATCCTACACTGTTAGCATCAAAAGAGGTTTCTTCTGGGGGGCTGGAGCCATAGCACAGCGAGTAGGGCGTTTGCCTTGCACGCGGCTGACCCAGGTTCGATTCCCAGCATCACATAGGGTCCCCTGAGCACCGCCAGGAGTAATTCATGAGTGCAGAGCCAGAAATAACCCCTGTGCATCGCCAGGTGTGACCCCAAAAGCAAAAAAAGAAGGTGCTTTTTTTAAAAAAAAGTCATAAAATAGAATACAACCCTTCTGATCATTCCTGCATGGCAAGATGAGGTAAGAGATCAGAGAGAATTACAATAGACCATATTTTATATTTTTAATTTATTATTATTATTATCATTGCTTTTTGGATCACACCCGGGATGCACAGGGCATTACTCCTGGCTCTGCACTTGGGAATTACTCCTTGCGGTGCTCAGGGGACCATATGGGATTCGGAATTCGAACCCGGGTCAGCCACATGCAAGGCAAATGCCCTACCTGCTGTGCTATCGCTCCAGCCCCACGATAGACCATATATATATGTGACCCCTGGTCACTCCTGGCTCATGCACTCAGGAATTACTCCTGGCGGTGCTCGGGGGACCATATGGGATGCTGGGAATTGAACCTGGGTTGGCCGTGTGCAAGGCAAATGCCCTACCCGCTGTGCTATCGCTCCAGCCCCTAGACCATATTTTAATAGCTGTTGTGATGCTGGAAATTTTCTACCGTGTGTGGTAGAGCAACAAAGCAACCACACAAAGCAACTCGGAGTCCATGAGAGATCGGAAGGTACAGAAAACAATTCTAAGACTCTAGGTAGATATGTGTGCTAATATTTCTGTGGCATTAAATGGGTTCCCTTTTTCTAAGATATTATTTAAAAAAGCCAAAAAGATTTTTTTAATTATTATTTCAACCAAATTAATATTAGAATGACAAACTTTGGGCCCTCAGAAGACACTCAGAAGGAAGTAAAAAAAAAAATAACAAGTGTGAATAAGAGATCTTTGGAACAGCAAACATGGATGGTGTTATGCATGCTAAAGCTATGAATTGTTCTGGAAGGAAATGGAGAAAAATAATTCGCTGAGATTTCACAGAAAAGCATACACAGATGCCAAGGAAACATTTGACAAATAAAAAAGTGCAACTCACCAATAGAGTGAGAGAGACACACTTGGATCCTAATATCACTCAATTAATAACAATTAAGACCAGGCTAAGGGAAGTAGAGTCACAGAAATCTTCTGTCGACTCCGTATGTTAGTGAAAACTGTTTGGGACCCTTTGCAGATCTGTGTGGCGTTGACTCGGAGAGTTATTGATACCTTTAGCCAAACATTTCTATTCAGGGGCAAACACCCTACAATAAATTGCCCCTCTGCACCCATTGATCTGTCTAAGAAAGTGGGGGTAATTGTCCCTTCAAGTCCCCTGAGGAAACCATTTTTCTTAGAAATTACTCAAGTTCCTTTATCTGGGGGGAGTCCCCTTCCGTTGCAGCCATGCTTTGGGCAACATAGAGAGAACAAAGCATTCGCTAAGGAACCTGTCATTATAAGGTTTTGGAGAGGGTTGCCTCTGAAATTAGGGCAGGATAGCAGAGCTCAATCCTACTCCTCGCCACAGGAAGCTTAGGTTTACTAAGTTACTCCCATCACAGTGCTCCCATTCCTCTGTGTTTATTTGTAAACATTTTCTTTATGCTCTGCTTCCTGGAACCGGTCAATCACCTTTATTTCCTAACCAGACTCTGTTCACTTGTCAATATTGCTTTTCTCTTCTCCTTAAGTCCTTTGCATAATTAATTCAGAGCAAGGTCCTTTTTGTACGGACACAGGAAGGCAGTTAATACTATACTTTTGTAACTTGGGAATTAATTGGCTCCAAATAATATTCACTCCCGGGCATCTGCTTTCTCGAGGCAACTTAAGCCTCAGTTGCCCTTAGTTACTAGCACTCCAAAAGCAGGGTCCCAACAAGGGACTGGATGGACCCCAGGCAAGCTGTGAGATACCCCAGGCATCAAAATGGGCCAGGCCAAAGTTCTATCATACTTAACTATAAGTCAAGAGCACGGTCATGGACGGATTTTGTCACGATCCAAAAATTAACAGCTGAATTAGGACCCTGCTAGGGTTAGGAAAGATTAATCTGACCTGAGCACTGTAGTCTGAGATCTATAGCGGGATGTCCCCAGGAGAGCCACCCTACAAGCTTAATGAGTCTCTTGCTGTGTCCATACAAAATGTTCCCAGAACGGACAAACCACTGTTATCCTACACCTACTATCCAAACCATAACAGTGGGTTCCCCTGCTAGAATTTTCGACGTTCACATGAGCCTGGGACACTGCTTCCTCGTGTGTACAAGCTGTCCCGGCCCTGGGAAGGCGGCCGTGAGAACGTCACAATGGTCACCGGGTGTCACGGGGGACCGGGGATTAGAATCTGGTCAAAGAGGCAAATTAAAAAAAAATAAAATAAAAAGCTCTTAAAAGAACCCGACAGGAGCCGCTTAAATCTTATTTAAAGGGTCAGATCGCACTAAGCCTTGAAAGGGGCAGTCTCTGGGGGGCCGTATCTCACCGCAAAAGCTCCAAGTAGGTTTATCATGGAGCCTAAATTCTGGACCTCGGAGGCCACTGGGATAATATTTCCTCTGGATTAGGGCTGAAGGCTGCAAGTGACACTTGTCGGAGGCGGACTCCAAATGCTGGGCCTTTGCCAATTGTGGCGTGCTCAGTGCAGGCTGGGCCGGGCGGGCCTGCGTCCTGCAGAGAGAGGCTGCCGTGATTTATAAGCCTGAGGCTGCTGCCCTTTCTCACCCAGAGGCACTCGTGAGAATCGGGGTGTTTGGTTTTCCCGTTTGCCGTTTACCCCCAGTTGCCTTTTGATGGATGTGGCAGGGTCACGTGTGTTTGTGTTAGCATGTTTGGGCTTTTCCAGTTCCCCCGTGTCCAGAAGAATGATGGGGCCCATCCCAGGTGCAGGTGGCAGCTCTCTGTTAGGGACACAGCAAAGAAACGCCCCTCCCCCACCCCCAAATGCCAGCGCTAAGCCTCTATCCCTCCACTCACCCGCCCCCTCTCCTCCCAAGTACAGAGTCCAGACTCCCGTCTTCCCAGAACCTCTGATGGGAGTCAGACAATGACAAAAGGAGGCTGGCAAGTATAGTCGAAATGACATCTGCACTTATATGTTCATCGAAGCACTGTTTACAATAGCCAGAATCTGGAAAAAACCCGAGTGCCCTAGAACAGATGACTGGTTGAAGAAACTTTGGTACATCTATACGGTGGAATACTATGCAGCTGTTAGAAAAAAGGAGGTCATGAAGTTTGCATATAAGTGGATCAGCATGGAAAGTATCATGCTAAGTGAAATGAGTCAGAAAGAGAGAGACAGACATAGAAAGATTGATTGCACTCATCTGTGGAATATAGAACAATAGACTAGGAGACTAACACCCAAGAATAGTAGAAATAAGTACCAAGAGGTTGACTCCATGGCTTGGAGGCTGGTCTCTCATTCTGGGCAACTCAGAGAAGGGATCACCAAGTATAATGTGGTCTGAGGCCATGCGGGGGAAGGGTGATGCGTGTCGAATGTAGACTAGAGACTGAACACAATGGCCGCTCAACACCTTTATTGCAAACCACAACACCGAATCAGAGAGAGAGAACAAAAGGGAATACCCTGCCATAATGGCAGGGTGGGGTGGGGGGAGACGGGACTGGGGAGGGTGGGAGGGATGCTGGGTTTACTGGTGGTGGAGAATGGGCACTGGTGAAGGGATGGGCTCTCGTACTTTGTATGAGGGAAACATGAGCACAATAATGTATAAATCTGTAACTATACCCTCACGGTGATTCACTAATTAAAATAAATAAATTATATTAAAAAAAAAGGAGGCGGGTAAGCTGCTGCTTCCGCACACATCCACTGTGAAATCTCCCGTCATTCTAAGTAACACTGTGGGTAGCACTGTCATCCCGTTGTTCATCGATTTGCTCGAGTGGGCACCAGTCACGTCTCCATGGTGAGACTTGTGATTGTTTTGGGCATATTGAATACGTCACGGGGAGCTTGCCAAGCTCTGCTGTGTGGGCAGGATCCTCTCGGTAGCTTGCCGGGCTCTCCGAGAGGGATGGAGGAATCGAACCCAGGTCGTCATTCTAAGTACGTGGCGTGAATTAAGTGATTCATGTCAGACCAAATCATAAAGCCCTTGATTCGCCTGGGCTCATTGAGCCAGCCTGCTTTTTAAAAATATCTATCTATATGTTTATTTTATAGAGTTGTTCACAATTAATGGGTGACATTCAATATTTCAATATCAGTCCCTCCACCATTACACCTTTATTTTGAATTGTCCTGCCACCACTTGCTAAAAAGGAAGATTCTACATAATTTTAATGGATGACAATTAATGGATGACATTCAATATTTCAATACCAGTCCCTCCACCATTACACCTTTATTTTGAATTTTCCTGCCACCACTTGCTAAAAAGGAAGATTCTACATAATTTCTTTCCTATTGCTTGCTATGAATAGCATACGATGTCGCGCTCCTAGAAATCTAAAATTTTAGATAATTAGGGTTTGGAGAGGGCTGGAACGATAGCACAGCGGGTAGGGCATTTGCTTTGCATGTGGCTGACCCGGGTTCGATTCCTCTGCCCCTCTCGGAGAGCCCGGCAAGCTACTGAGAATATTCTGCCCGCACGGCAGAGCCTGGCAAGCTACCCGTGGCATATTCAGTATGCCAAAAACAGGAACAACAAGTCTCATAATGGAGACGTTACTGGTGCCTGCTCATGCAAATTGATGAACAATGGGATGACAGTGACAGTGACAGGGTTTGGAGAAATCTCTGCAGCAAGCTGCTTGGTTTCAAGATTCTTCTGTGTGTCTCTGGATCATGGCGGTTAAGGAGCTTAAGTAGCAGCCAGGGGCAGTTCGTGGGTGTGACCTCCAGGGTCCCATGGGGATGGGGGATGAGAGGGACTGGCCCATTTCCTATCCCGTGAGGGCTGGAGTTTGCCGTCACTGAACCCGCGTACCTGCACTTCTCATTAGGTTTGAGCCAGCCTGACTTTGATAGTCTTGGGGCAGCCTATGTTGATGGGGTTTTATTTACATTTGGAGGGGAAGGAACAGGAATTGGACCACACAGCAGTGCTCAGAGATCACTCTGGCTGTGTTCCGGGGACCTTACGGGGTGCCAGCTACCAAACCTGGGTTCGCCATATGCCAGGCAAGCACCTGACCCACTTGTACTATCTGCCCAGCCACTGTTCATGTCATTCATGCCACTGGTGGATGCCACGACATCTTTTGGAAGAGTGAACCTCGGGGGGGTGCGTTTATACGTGTGCCAAGATAAATGCCATCTCTTAACCTCTGTTTCTTTTCTGCCCTGGCAGGCTGGGTTCCTGAGAGATTCGTCTCTTTTACAACTCCCTGAATGAACCCTGTCTCCAGGGCTCAAAGAAGAAGCTGCAGAGACAATCCAGAAAACCGTGGCTGGGGCACACCAAGATCCATCACCCCCGAGAAGAAGACGACCTCCCCCCAGATTGAGCAGGTGAGTGGATATTCTCCAAAAATGAATCCTGAAGCCAAACGCTCTAAGCCACATAGCAAAGGTTGAGTGTTTTTGCACATGGGGCTGGAGCGATAGCACATCGGGGAGGGCATTTGCCTTGCACGAGGCATATCGAATACGCCACGGGTAGCTTGCCAGGCTCTGCCGTGCAGGCAGGATACTCTCGGTAGCTTGCCGGGCTCTGCAAGAGGGACGAAGGAATTGAACACAGGTCGGCTGCGTGCATGGCAAATGCCCTACCCGCTGTGCTATCGCTCCCCCTACATATAGCCACCTGCAAATATGTTCATCCACAAGGAAACAATTGAGGGGGAGGGGCAGCAGTGATGCCAAATCTATCTGCAAATGGGTTTGCTCCATAACTTCCTTTTCTAAGCATCTCTCTTCTGTTGCATGAAGACTTGTTCAGTCGGAGGCACTGAGACAAGGAAAGCGAGAGAAATTATAATTCACGGAGGGTCCGGGTTCGCTCAGACCCTGTGGCCAAGGTCTCCTTTTATTGCCATCCTACTCTTCACACCCTAAAGGGCTCAATACAGTGACGTCATCAATAAAGATGTTACAGGAAGAACATGCAGAGCTGAAAGCTTTTCTGCATACTGAAAACAAATAGGCTAAGTACCTGAGATCTGCATCATTGTATCGCTGTATCACTGTCATCCCCTTGTTCATCGATTTACTTGAGCGGGCACCAGTAACGTCTCTATTCCTCCCAGCCCTGAAATTTTAGCTGCCTCTCTTTACTCGTCTTTCCCAACGATTGCAGGCTCTTTCAGGGTCAGGGGAATGAGACCTGCCGTTACTGTTTTTGGCGTATCGAATACACCACGGGGACTTGCCAGGCTCTGCCCGTGCTGGGATCTCATGATACTGGAAACAAACAGACTAAGTAAGCACCTGGGATCTGTGAGAAGAGGAAGACTGAAATTTATGAAATTATTGACTGAAGGCAGCCTAAAGAAAAAGATGTTCAGCCTCATCCAAACCAGTCAGGATACACGCACAATCTCGCCCATTTTCATGGGGCCCCTGTTCCTGCCCATTTGCAAAACAGTCTACATGGGCTCACCCTAGTCCGGTCCCAACACTCTTCACTAGGAATATTAAAACGACAATGTTAGGCAGCGAAATTGCAAGAGTTGGCATCTCTACAGCCATCCCGAGAGTCTCCCCTGAAGATACTTGCTATTTCAGAGTGCTTATTGGGGCTGGCATTGTGATTTCCCGGGCAATATCTCATACAAAACCATTCACTGTACTGCCACAAGGCAATGAGAGAAGAGTCAATAACCCACCCCCATGCTCGGGGTCCCCAAAACTAATGCTATGGAATAATGTACTTCTGTCTCCTGCTCCAAACGCACTCGTTAGAACTGGTACGAGCAAAGGGCATTGATAATTACGTGGACACAGAGGCCCAGAGCAAAATCTAAGCTGAGGAATCAACTGCTGGACTGGCTCTGATTGGAGTCGTGCCATGTTGCCTAACACTGTGAAGACGATTAGCAGAAACGATTTGGATATTCAGCACCATGGTCAGCATCTATTTTGCCTATAAATTTCCTCCTAGGCTAATGATGAACATCACAGGTATTTTGTGATTTCAGAGATCAAGAAATCCTTGGATCGACCAGCCAGCTTCCATTTTTTAAATTTATTTGTTGAATCTCTTGCCCGTACGCCTGGCTGTCTTCCCCTCAGTGGGGATGGGCTCCAGCTTCCCTCCCCACCCCAAGCAGAGCTCCTGGCGGCCTAAGACCACCGGAACCTAGCTACAGCCATGCTCAAGGCCCCTCTCCACACGTTCGGACAAGCCTCACGCATGAAGGTACCAACAGAGGAACTCAGATGTGTGTAATGCATCAACGGCCAACAGCCAGAGACTTAAAAGCAAGCTCCCAGAAGCGCGTGGCCGCTTTGTGGCCACACGATATCTTTAACCTACTTCTCCCTCTGGGAGAAACTCACAAGCTACTGAGAGCTTCCTGCCCACATGGGACAGCCTCGCAAGCTTCCCATGGTGTATCCATATGCCAAGGCCAGTAACCAGCTGAATCTCATTCCCCTGACCCTGAAAGAGTCTCCAATTAGGCATCGTTGGGAAGGCCGAGAAGAGAGAGGCTTCTAAAATCTCAGGGATAGGACGAATGGAGAGGTTACTGAGACCGCTCAAGCAACTCAACGATCAATGGGATTTCGTGATTCATAATTGTTGAATCACCGTGAGATACATTTGCAAAGCTTTTACGATTGAGTTTCAGTCATACAACAATTGAACACCCATCCCTCCACTGGTGTACCTTTTCCACCACCAATGTCCCCAGTATCCTCCCCCCCTGCCATCCTACCCCTTCTCCTGCCTCTATGACAGACTCTTTCCTTCTTCTTCTCTCTCTACTTTGGGGCATTATGGTTTGCAATACAGACACTGAGAGGCCATCATGTTTAGGCTTTTATCTACTTTCAGCACACATCTCCCATCCCGAGCATCCCTCCAACCATCACTGACTCAGTGACCCCTTCTCTATCCCAGCTGCCTTCTCCCCTAACTCATGAGTCAGGCTGCCAGCCATGGAGCAATCTTTCTGGACTTTGTCTCTACTGTCCTTGGGTGTTAGTCCCATATTATGTTATTTTATATTCCACAAACGAGTGCAGTCCTTCTATGTCTGTCCCTCTCCTTCTGACTCATTTCACTCAGCATGATACTCTCCCTGTCCATCCTTTTATACAGTCAGCTTCCATTATTCCTTCCATTGAAACTGCCACCCAGAATCTGACTGAAAGATTTAGCATCGTCTTACAGGCGTAGCAAACACAGTTCATTTTTCCGGGACCATCAACAGAGATGAATCAGGTTAATAAGCACCTATCACTCAGAAAGAAATATTCATCATTTTTTAAAAAATAGCTTTGTGGGGCTGGAGCGATAGCACAGTGGGGAGGGCGTTTGCCTTGCATGCAGCAGACCCAGGTTCAATTCCCAGCATCCCATATGGTCCCCCAAGCACCGCCAGGGGTGATTCCTGAGTGCGTGAGGCAGGAGTAACCCCTGTGCATCACCAGGTGTGATCTTGAGTTTATGCTGGTTTCACCTGATTATCCCCCCTTTGCTTCCAACAACGACCCTCCATGAGCACTGGAGGATTTCTAAGTGCTGAAATGGGAAGACAGAACGAACAAAAGAAGGGGTAGGAGAAAGGCTTTATCTCAAAGGATGTACACATGATGGCGATGCCAAGAGTCTGCAAAGGCTGCCTTTGTTAGCCCCCGTGCCCCAGAGGGCGACACTCAGGGCTTGTAGGTCTATTATCTGGACATGCCAGGTCAGTTAGGAGGCAGGTGAGAAGAGGAAGTTGGAGGTCGGAGCCTTTGCTAGGGAAGGGGTGAGTAAGGGAGGGTTGATACGCCGCGTGAGCTTAGGAGTGGTGAATTTGAATCATCTCAGTGAGCTGTGGGATGCGGCTGCAGTTCCTGTTGTTCTGGGGTGACAAGACCTGGAGGACTATTGACTCAGCGTGGAAGCATTTGACAAAGGAGATGGTTGCAGGGATGGTCTCGGATTGGCCAAACTGTGTGTCAAAGGTGGGCTGGAGCGATAGCACAGCAGTAAGGCATTCGCCTTTCTGCTGACCCGTGTTCAATTCCTCTGCCCCTCTCGGAGAGCTCGGCAAGCTACCGAGAGTATTTCGCCCGCACGGCAGAGCCTGGCAAGCTCCCCGTGGCGTATTCAATATGCCAAACACAGTCACAATAAGTATCACAATGAGAGATGTTACTGGTGCCCGCTCGAGCAATGGGATGACAGTGACAGTGACAGTGTGTCAAAGGTGCTCTCACAGACAGCCTGTCAGCTCTCTCTGGGAATGAGCACCCTCGAAGGGCAGCTTCCCTCACCCCACTCCAGGGCCCCTGACAGCCCCAAGATGCCAGCACAGGGGTCAGAGCAACAGTACAGCGGGGAGGGTGTTTGCCTTGCACGTGGCCAACCCGGGTTCGATTCCCAGCATCCCATAGGGGGCACCCCCGAGCACCGTCAGGAGTGATTCCTGAGTGCAGAGCCAGGAGGAACCCCTGAGCGTCGCAGGGTGTGACCCAAAAAGCAAATAAAAAAAACATGCCAGCATATTATTGAAGATAGAAAATGAAAACATGGTGAATATGTGAACTGGAGAGATAGTACTGCAGGGAGGGCGTTTACCTTGCATGAGGACAACCTGGGTTCGATCCCCAGCATCCCGTATGGTCCCTCAAGCACCTCTAGGAGTGAGCACCACTAAGAGTGATTCCTGAGTGCAGAGCCAGGAGGAATCCCTGAGCATCACCAGGTGTGTTCCCCAAAACACACTGTCACTGTCACTGTCATCCCGTTGCTCATCGATTTGCTTGAGTGGGCACCAGTAACGTCTCTCATTGTGAGACTTATTGTTACTGTTTTTGGCAGATCCAGTACACACGGGGAGCTTGCCAGGCTCTGCCATGTGGGCGAAATACTCTCGGTAGCTTGCCGGGCTCTCCGAGAGGGGTGGAGGAATCGAACACTGGTCAGCCACATGAAAGGCGAACGCCCTACCACTGTGCTATCGCTTCAGCCCTCCTCCCCCAAACAAAACCAAAGTTAATGTGAAACAGTAAATCTATGAAACACTCTCAAAAATAGGTAGAATGGGCGCGTATATGCTGCCTGAGCCCATGTGCTGCTTGTGCCCACGTGGCCGGGCCCTTGTGTCACCCAAGCACATGTGTTGCCCGCATCTCACCTCTTGAGATGAGATGTGTACTTTCATGCTTCCCTGTCTAATGCTGGGATGTGTGTAGGGGCTCTCCCCACCCTTGGAGAAGCCCGTGTTCTATCTTGAGCATGTCTCTGTCTCTGTCTCTCCACCTTCAAAACCTCCAAATAAAAACTGTATAATTTCCAAATTCCACGGGACGTCAGAAGACCTCGTGGCCGCCCACCAACTAGATGGTCAGACTTCTTTATCAAATCCCTGAATGAACAATTTGAGGCTCTTCCTGTTTCTGGAGCGAGCAGATATCATTGGGCTGCACTAGCTCGAGACAGGGACAAATGGAAACTTTACTGGCGCCCAACCATGCAAATCGAAGATCAACAGGACTACAAGTGATACAAGTGATAATTTCCAAAAAAAATAGGTAGAATGAAAAACTGAGTTAAATGAATTGGTAGAGTCCAGAGTCAACTGAAACTAATATATGAGCTTTGACACACATATTTGGCGTCTTGTGTTCATATAGGTATACCATAGGGAGGGGAGAAAAAAAATAGCAGGATTTTTCTTTTGTCTTAAAGGGGTCACTATAATATAACCAACTGGGCTTGGGAACAGCCCCATTGATCGTTAGGTAGAATATAAGCAGACTCTGCATTTTCAGAAATTTATGAGAGTGGGTAGACTTAAATATGTTATAGCAGGTATGTTCTTTTATGCAACCCTGCCTCTGTGGGTTGAAACAATGAATGTAGTTTAAATTTACAGTCATCCTATTTAAGTAGCAGCTGATTGAACTCCTGTCCCTGGCCCACTAACTTTGAAATCTGAACAAATATTTAAAACAGACGTGATTTTTTTTCAACCACATTTCAATTCGTGGCTCCAGTTTTAAATGTGTTTCTTTATCTAGGCAATGCCTCTTTGCGCTGGATTTCTTCAAAAGCTTTCTAAGACCCCTGGAACCTCAAGAGCCTGATTGTGTCCTAATACCATTCTCGGGGGGCCGGGGAGGGCATTTGCCTTTCATGTGGCCGACCTAGGTTCGATCCCCGGCATCCCATAGGGTCCCCCAAGCACTGCCAGGAGTAATTCCTGAGCCAAGAGCACAGAAGCTCTGAGCATCGCTGGGTGTGACCCCTCCCCCCAAAAAAATGCCATCCTAATTTATGGAAAGAAATGAACACATTTCATCTCCTGCTTTCTTTCCTGTTTGCTCTCCCCCCAACGGGAGCTAACTGTGCTACACTAAAGCAAAGTGACAATTTTTGATACAGATTTATTTAGCACTGTCGTAGCACTGTCGTCCCGTTGTTCATAGATTTGTAATGTCTCCATTGTGAGACATGTTGTGACTGGTTTTGGATATCGAATACGCCACGGAGAGCTTGCCAGGCTCTGCCGTGCGGGACAGAGTTATTTAATCTTTAATAACCACTTAGAGGGGGTCAGAGCAATAGCACAGCGGGGAGGGCATTTGCCTTGCACGCGGCCAACCTGGGTTTGACCCTCAGCATCCCATATCATCCCCTGAGCACCACCAGGAGTAATTCCTGAGTGCATGAGCCAGGAGTAACCCCTGTGCATCACTGGGTGTGACCCAAAAGGAAAAAAAAAGAATTGCTTAGAGGGGGTCAAAGCGGTAGTACAGTGGGGAGGACATTTGCCTTGCACACAGCCGACCCAGGTTCCATCCCCCCGGTCTCACATAGGGTCCCTGGAGCACTGTCAGGAGTGATTCCTGAATGCAGAGCTAGGAGTGACCCCCTGAGCATCGCCGGGTGTGACCCAAAAAGAAAAATAAATTGCTCAGAAACGATCAAACATGAGTGTTAATAGGAAACTTAGGAGAGGCTCCTAATGCACCGGAAATGAATCCAAGGCAACAGCATCGTCGGCTTCTTGACCTGTTCCTGTACATGCAGGGACAGAGCGTGCAACGGGGTAAGCAGAGTGTGGGAACTCTCCACGGCTGTGTGTGTGGCTGGAAAGAAAGAGCCCCCATCCCACCCCCGCAGCACAAGGAGGGGGTCTCCCCCTTGCAACAGGAGACACTCTCAGATACCAACAACCCCACCTTTTCCGGCAGCCTCTGTTCCCGCCAACTTCAGCCCCTGGCATCGTGAAGAACAAAGCCCCAAAGCTGCAAAGCTGCAAAACAGAAAAAAAAAAAAAAAAAAAACAAACCACCACGCCAAGCAAGAAGGAGGAACAGCTCCAAATCTCATAAAAACAGAAACGGTTCTGGGAACAAGTGCCCGTTTGTTCAAGCCTATAGCGAAGGAGCAGGGGGCAGTAAATAAAATACCTACCTGTTAGATTTATAGGCAAATAACCATTATCTTCCGACGTGTCGATGAGGGAGGGATAATTTTATGCAAACCACAGTAAGTAAACACTGAGCAGGGTGAGCTAAGTGGGCCCCCGTCAGGAAGGGGGGGTATGTGGGGGGGAACAAGGAAACGGTATTTTCTCTGCGCGGTATTACCAGCCTGGGAAATCCATTACGGCCTCAGAATCTGGAAGGAGATTTTATAAAGGCATCGGCGTGGACGGGAACTGAGCATCCCTCGGGACTTGTGTTGGAGATTTCCTGCCTTAAGCAAACCTTGGGCTCCCCAGATCTGATTACTAATTGGCCCGATGCAGAGGATTATGGAGAATTAGGAAATTGGGAGTTTTTAAATGGCCGCTTGCCCCGTATAAATTCCTTGGGAGACGGCATGGAACGTTTCGTCTTTGAATGGATCTGTTGCAGTCAAGTATTACCGGCAGGTCAGCGCCTTCGCCGGGCAGCGCGGGAGGGAGGGAGGGTCTGCGAGCCACAAAGCCTTTCAAGTTTTCTCTGCACTGGGTTCGAATCAAAATGCTTCCATGGGCATGTCGTGGTGGGGTCTTGGACAAATAACTTTACCTCCATAGCACGCCGTCTCCTCTATAACAAAGAATAACCCTTCTGGGACTGTAAAAATATCATAATGGAAGCATATCTGGGGTGGCTTTTTTTTGGGGTCCCACCCGGCAATGCTCAGGGGTGACTCCTGGCTCTGCACTCAGGAACCACCCCTGGTGGTGCTCAGGGGGGCCCTATGGGATGCTGGGAATCGAACCCGGGTCGGCCTGCTTGCAAGGCAAACGCCCTCCCCGCTGTGCTATCGCTCCAGACTCTGGGTGGCTTTTCTTTTTTAGAGGGGGGCTAGGGAATCCTCCCAAATTACCACATTAGAAAGATGGCATGTAGGGGCCAGAGTGATAGCACAGCGGGTAGGGCGTTTGCCTTGCATGCGGCCGACCCGGGTTCAAATCCCAGCATCACATATGGTCCCCTGAGCACCACCAGGAGTAATTAATGAGTGCAGAGCCAGAAGAAACCCCTGTGCATCGCCGGGTGTGACCCAAAAACAAAAAAAAAAGAAAAGAAAAGAAAAGAAAAGAAAAGAAAAGAAAAGAAAAGAAAAGAAAAGAAAGACAGCATATAGGCAGAAAATTTAAAAATTCACTGAAATTAGGCAACGAGGTACAACATAACCTCAAGCTAGGATAAAAGTAGAGGTAACCCACCAGAAGCCACAAGATCACATACGTCCTTGGCGTCTCTTTGGGGGTGATTACAAGACATTTAATGATTCTAGCACAGCTGGTAAGGCATTTGCCTTGCATGCGGCCGACCTGGGTTCGATTCCTCCATCCCTCTCAGAGAGCCCGGCAAGCTACCAAGAGTATCTCGCCGGCACGGCAGAGCCTGGCAAGCTCCCCCTGGTGTATTTGATATGCCAAACACAGTCACAACAAGTCTCACCATGGAGACGTGACTGGTGCCCGCTGGAGCAAATCCATGAGCAACAGGGTGACAGTGCTACAGTGCTACAGGAATGAAAGAACAACAACAACAACAAAACAACAACAACAGCAAATCCAATAATCAAGGCCTGACATGTACAGACCAATTCGAGGGACGGGACCAGGAAAGACGTTTTGTGTTTATGCTGCCGTGAACCAGGAAGGGAAATAGTTGCTGGCCTGATGCCCTTGAGCCTGACCCAATCAGGCAACAGGAAACAGGAATCCATACTACGGAGAAACTATTTGGATTAGAAACACACCGGACCGCCCAAAAGGAGAGAGAGAGGAAGAGGGAATGTGTCTGCCCCAGAGGTAGGGGATAGGGGCTGGGAGCTGCTCGCTTCTGAGATTCTTTTGTGTGTCTCTGGATCAGGGCCCTTAAGGAGCTTAATTAGCACCCAGAGGCAGTTTCTGGGTGTGACCTCCAGGGTCCCACGGGGATGGGGGGATGAGAGGAACCAGCCCATCCCCTATCCCCTGAAGCCTGGAGTTTGTCAGCACTGAACCCGTGTACCTGCACTTCTCATTGGATCCTGGAAGTTGGAGGCCGCTGGGGTTCTTAGAGGGCAGGTGGAAGGACAATACCTGTCCCCATCTGAGGCCCCCAGTGAAGATGGTTGGGCTTGAAGTCTGGCGACATCTCTGCATCGAGCTGCTCAGTTTGGAGATTCTTTTGTGTGTCTCATAATTTTTTTTTTCTTTTTAGGTCATACCCGGCGATGCACAGGGGTCACTCCTGGCTCTGCACTCAGGAATTACCCCTGGCGGTGCTCAGGGGACTCTATGGGATACTGGGAATCGAACACGGGTCGGCCGCGTGCAAGGCAAATGCACTACCCGCTGTGCTATCACTCCAGCCCACTCATAATTTTTTTAAATGATTATCTTTCCCTGGGTGTAAGCCTACCAAAACATATGTCATAACATGGGGTTTTTTTTCTTTTTTTTTCACTTACTGGATCACACCTTGCGATGCACAGGGGTGACTCCTGGCTCTGCACTCAGGAACCGCTCCTAACGGTGCTCAGGGGACCTTATGGGATGCTGGGAATCGAACCCAGGTCGGCCGTGTGCAAGGCAAACGCCCTACCCGCTGTGCTATCGCTCCAGCCCCAACATGGGGATTTCAAAGTAATGTTATCTGCTAGCAAACTTATTTCATGTTACCATGGATGTTGGGGGGGAAATTTAATTCCTTTCAATATTAAATGTAGAGTCTAGTACTTTTCACAAATTATCCACAGGTAATCTCTCATGTATAGGTTATTCACACAAAACTTTTTTTCCTAAGCACATTTTCTTCTTTGCTTTACCTTGTGCTTGCTTAGAGTAAAATGATCAGGGGAAAAAGTGCAAGGAGCAGAGTATGTGTTCTTTGGGTTTCTACTTGATTTTCCAGTTCAGGATTTTCATATGTTCAAGTTCAACGTACAAACTCAGATGTACTGGCAACAGGATAACTTGGATGCAGTCCTGATTCAGCCTCTCAAGTTCAAAGACCAAAGGTATTCTGGGAGCCATGAAAATATTTTAATAAAGTAAAATCAGTCTTGCTTTAAAAAAAAAGTTAGTTTTTTATTGGGGGGGGTTGTAAAAAACTAAAGCACGCCGAGGGGCGCGTGCACTCGCGGGCTCTCCAGGCGGCTCTGTCTCACCGCCTGCGTTCGGTGCTCTGGAACCGCTGTGTGTGGCTGTTGGTCAAGGGCAGGCGAAGGAAGGAACGAGGACCAAGCTGGTTGCTGATTAGTTACCGTTTATTCAATCTTCCATCTTTCTCATCTCCCGCACTCCCAGCTCCGTCCTCTCTCTGGATCAACTCCAGCCTCTCTCGCTTCTCTAGTCTCTCCCCCTACTTCTCTCTCCCACCTTCCCTCTAGGCTACACCCAGCCAGGTAGCAAAATCAACATAAGAAAGCCCTTCCTGAGGGCAGGGCATTCCAAAGCCCTTCCTGACTCTTAAGGTTTTTTTCCTTTCCTTAGTCCAAACACTCATTAACATCTTAATACTAGTTATTTTTGCATGGACATAGCAAGAGATACATTGAGGCTTGCAAGGCAGCTCTCCTGGGAACATCTTGCCACAGACTCAGACTACAGCACTCAGGCCAGATTAATCATTCCTCACCCTAGCAGGGTCCAAATCTAGTTATCACTGTTTGGATCATGACAACATTTGTCCATGATCAAGCTCTTAACTTATAGTTAAGCATTAGGCACCTTGGCCAGGCCCATCTCGATGCCAGGGTAGCACACAACTCACCGCTTGCCCTGGGTCCGTCCCGTCCCTCGTCGGGAGCCTGCTTTTGGGGGTGCTAGGAAGTAAGGGCAGCTGAGGCTTAGGTTGAGAGAACAGATGACCAGGAGGAAACTATCACATAGAGTCAAATGACTCCCAGGTTATAAAAGCATAGCATTTGCTAAGTCTTCCTGTGTCCATACAAAAAGGACATGGCTCTGAATAAACTATGCAAAGGACTCAAAGAAAAGAGAAAAACATTATTTACAAGTCAACAGAACACTAAGAAAGAAGCTACAAATAAACAAAGAGGAATAGGAGCACTGTAACGGGAGTAACCCAATAAACCTAAACTACCTGAGGTTATGTTATCCTACAGGGGGGTAACTATTTTAACTTTATTTTCAAGTTACAGTAACATAAAAATTAAAATCAAAATCTTCAAAAGGAGCTATGACCTATAAAATCCACATAATATTTATAATACGTTCTTATCATAAAGAATATTAAGAAGAATCTTTTCCTAATAATCTGGTCTTAGATTTACAAAACTATCTAATAATTTTAAGAATATACTAAAAACAATATCTACACCAAATAGTCAAAGACCTGAAATTTATCTTCCTTGTAAAGGTAGTGTTTGGGGGCTGAAGTGATAGCACAGCGAGGAGGGCGTTTGCCTTGCACGCGGCCAACCCGGGTTCGATTCCCAGCATCCCATATGGTCCCCTAAGCTCTGTCAGGAGTGATTCCTGAGTGCAGAGCCAGTGGTAACGCCTGAGCATCACCCTGTGTGACCCAAAAAGAAAAAAAAAAAAAGTTGTGTTTGAATACTTGAACAGCCAGCCTTCCTTGAACCAGGCTTTATCAACAAAAAATTTCTGTTTTCACTTTCTATTTTACTATTTCTATTTCAGGACTACTAATAGCAGTTTCAATTTGTGCAAAAAAATCACCCAGGACAGAAAAAGAAAGAGAAACGAATTTATCCACCAGATCATTAATTTTTCTGTGTGCAGATCTAATCTTTGTAAAGATTAGATCTGGGTTTGCTTATAAAAATAGGTCTAATCTTGACGAGAATATGAGCATGTAGAAATTTGAGATCCTTGCTGTGATTTTTAGAAATGAGATCATCTTTTTTGAAAGTTATAGCAACTGGGGCTGGAGCCATAGTACAGCGGGGAGGGCGTTTGCCTTGCACACAGCCAACCCGGGTTCGATCCCCAGCATCCCATAGGGTCCCTAGAGCACCGCCAGGAGTGATTCCTGAGTGCAGAGTCAGGAGTAACCCCTGAGCATCACCGGGTGTGACCCAAAAAGAAAAAGAAAAAGGTGTCTGACCTCATTCCAGCCAGTTCCCAGAGTCTCAGACATACACCTGCTTCCTCTTCTGACCTGGGAATAACTATTGAAGGTACACGGACTTGGCAGAGATCGCCCCAAATCAGAAGCAATCTGTGTCCAGTGTGAAGTCTTTATATGACATATGAACAGAAGGGAGGGAGGGAAGGAAGGAAGGAAGGAAGGAAGGAAGGAAGGAAGGAAGGAAGGAAGGAAGCAAGGAAAAAAGGAAGGAAGGAAGGAAGGAAGGAAGGAAGGAAGGAAGGAAGGAAGGAAGGAAGGAAGGAAGGAAGGGAGGGAGGAAGGGAGGGAGGGAGGGGAAGAGGGAGGGAGAAGAAAGAAAATAGAAAGAAAGAAAGAAAGAAAGAAAGAAAGAAAGAAAGAAAGAAAGAAAGAAAGAAAGAAAGAAAGAAAGAAAGGAAGGAAGGAAGGAAGGAAGGAGGGAAGGAAGGAAGGAAGGAAGGAGGGAAGGAGGGAGGGAGGAAGAGGGAGGGAGGGAGGGAAAGAGGAGAAAGAGCAGAAAGAAAGAAAATAGGGATAAAGGGAGAAAGAAAGAAAGAAAGAGAAAGAAAGAAAGGAGGGAAGGAGGGAAGGAGGGAGGGAGGAAGAGGGAGGGAGTGAGGAAAGAGGAGAAAGAGCAGAAAGAAAGAAAATAGGGATAAAGGGAGAAAGAAGAAAGAAAGAAAGAAAGAAAGAAAGAAAGAAAGAAAGAAAGAAAGAAAGAAAGAAAGAAAGAAAGAAAAGAAAGAAAGAAAGAAAGAAAGAAAGAAAGAAAGGAAGGAAGGAAGGAAGGAAGGAAGGAAGGAAGGAAGAAGAAAGGAAGGAAGGAAGAAGAAAGGCGGGAAGGAGGAAAGAAGGGAAGGCAGAAAGAAAGAAGTAAAGGTAGAAAACAAGGATAGATGGAAGGAAAGATGGAAGGAAGGATGAACGGAAGGAAGGAAAGATGGAAGGAAGGATGAACGGAAGGGAGGAAGGAAGGAAGGAAAGAAGGAAGGAAGGAAGGAAGGAAGGAAGGAAGGAAGGAAGGAAGGAAGGAAGGAAGGAAGG
This sequence comes from Sorex araneus, assembly GCF_027595985.1. Classification (NCBI taxonomy): domain Eukaryota; kingdom Metazoa; phylum Chordata; class Mammalia; order Eulipotyphla; family Soricidae; genus Sorex; species Sorex araneus. Next base: position 161,772,220 of record NC_073313.1, read on the forward strand.
AAGGAAGGAAGGAAGGAAGGAAGGAAGGAAGGAAGGAAGGAAGACAGGAGCGCATGAAGGAAGGGAAGATGAAGGGAAAGAAAGAAAATTGGCAAAAGAAAGAAGTGAAACTTTTAAAGTCGAGTAACATATGATTTCCTCCCAGTCCTATACTTAAAAGTCCGGGAGGCCCCCCCACCCCCGCTCCTTCTCCTAAGTAGCAGTTGCTAGGCACCAAGGCATAGAATGAACTGGTAGTTCAGGTTCTGTTCTTAAGGCCCCAAGGGGCATGTCACAAACCCCGACACTGGGGCCGAGAACAGAGGGACAGACTCTCTGGGGACAGGCTTGCTGCAGGGCCCGGGCGGAGTTTTCCCATTCTAGGACTGAAACACAGCAGAGGAATCACCAGGTGGGCCCCAAATGACCCCCTCCCATCGTTACTTCTCTCCTGTCCCCTGTGCCCACCGCACGCAGTATGCAGCCAACAAATACACATGGGACGCCAGGTTGGATGCAGTATCTCCAATTGGATGCAGCATCTCCATTGGATGCAGTGACACCGCTGACACATTGAGACTGAGATTTGAAGCAATAAATTGGGGAGATGGTGAGGCGGTGTCTTTGTCAGAACATAATTTATAAGGAAGAGCAGTTGAAAAGGACAGGATCCTAGGTTGAAAAAAAAAAAAAGCAAACAAGAGTGATGTTGATATAGAGAAAATAGACCTAGACCCCCGCTCATCCCCGACCAAGGTCCTTTTCCCTGAGTATTTGTGGGTTCCGAGTTCCTTTAGTTTAAAGTTTGTCTGATTTTCCTCTTAGCCTCAGTTTGGGGGTGACTGTCTCCTTCCTGGGGGCCTTGTGTCTGAATGAGTTCACGGCCTTCTCGGTCCCCACTGATGGATAGCCATTGGAGTTCCTCCAGAGAGCGTGTTACTTTGAATATTCTTTTTTTTTTTTCTTTTTGCTTCTTGGGTCACACCCAGCGATGCTCAGGGCTCACTCCTGTCTCTGCACTCAGGAGTCACTCCTAGCGGTGCTCAGGAGACCCTGTGGGATACTGGGGATCGAACCCGGGTCGGCCGCGTGCAAGGTCAACGCCCTCCCCGCTGTGCTATTTCTCCAGCCCCACTCTGAGTATTCCTTATTTGTCATGCATCTCGTGACAAATGTCCATACCATCCTTCCAGTCAGGAACTGCATCAATTTGTGCGCACTCGGGCCTAAACCAGTGCCTCCTCGTCCGTTTTGGTTCCGTTCATCAATCCAGCTGATGAGGCTGGGTGAAGGCTCTCCTGGTTCCCCGCCTCACACCATGTATATCCACCCCCCACCCCCCATCCCCGGTAGCTTCACAGGGGTCATGCTCATTGGTAAGAAATTTCCATTTGAATATGGACCTACAAATTGCTTTTATAAAATTTTTTTTTTATTCAATCACCATGAGATAGACCCTCACAGAGCTGTTCATGATTAGGTTTCAGTCCTACAGGGTTCCAACACCCGTCCCTCCACCAGGGCACATTCCCCAGCACCAGTGTCCCCAGGTTCCCTCCCGTCACCCCCCACCCCTGCCTGCCTCTATGGCAGGGCTTTTCTTCTCTCTCTATCTCTCTCTCTCTCTCTCTCTCTCTCTCTCTCCCTCTCCCTCTCTCTTTCTCCCTCTCTCTTTCTCCTCTCTCTCTTTCTTTCTTTCTTCTTTCTTTCTTTCTTTCTTTCTTTCTTTCTTTTCTTCTTTCTTTCTTTCTTCTTTCTTTCGTTTCTTTCTCTCTCTCTCTCTCTCTCTCTCTCTCTCTCTCCCCCTCCTTCTCTCTCCCTCTCTCTCTCCCCTTCCCTCTCTCTCTCTTTCTCTCTGTGTCTCTTTCTCCTTTTGGGCATTGTGGTTTGCAGTACAGATACTGAAAGGTTATCAGGAATATCCCTTTACCTACTTTTAATCTAGGGCTGGAGCGATAGCACAGCAGTTGGGCTATCGCAGCACGTCTTAAAGCAAAGGACACTTCCGTTAGAAAGACCCCTACATCCTGCTCTTGAGGGGGAGAACTTCTGTTTCCAGCTAGCATGACACAGGGCAACTATGACATCACAGGGCACTTAAGGGAGGGCGGCGGCCTGCTTGGACAATGACACAGAGGACGTCTGTGCTTTTCTCCTTTCACGAAGCCGACCCAAATTCGATTCCTCCATCCCTCTCGGAGAGCCCGGAAAGTTACCGAGAGTATCGAGCCCACACGGCAGAGCCTGGCAAGCTCCCCGTGCGTATTGGATATGCCAAAAACAGTTACAATAAGTCTCTCAATGAGAGACGTTACTGGTGCCCGCCTCGAACAAATTGATGAGCAACGGGATGACAGGGACTTCTAACCTCAGATCTTGTCCAGCGTGATCCTTCCCAGCTATTATTGTCATAGCACCTACCAATTCTTCTCTGAATAGGTGCATCTGTCTCCTTGTCGACACATGCCCAAACATGGGTGCTTTGTGTGTGAGCACAGGGTTGTGTGTGAAAGTTCATGCCATGTCTTAATAATTACTCTAGAGGCCAGAGCGATAGCACAGCGGGGAGGGCATTTGCCTGGCACACCGGCCTACCCGGGTTCGATTCCCAGCATCCCATAGGGTCCCCTGAGCACCGCCAGGAGTGATTCCAGAGTGCAGAGCAGGAGTCAGCCCTGAGCATCACCAGGTGTGGCCCCCAAAGCCTAATAATAATAATAATAATAATAGTAATAATAATAATAATAATAATAGTAATAATATTATTTTAGATTTGGTTAAATGACACATGAATCTGACTCCAAGTCTATAAAGATTTCCAAGTTGACGTTTGCCACAACTATCCCGTCTCGAAGGAGGGTTAGACATGTCAGAGATCCCGGCAGAGGAGAAAAGCACAGACGTCCTCTGTGTCATTGTCCAAGCAGGCCGCCGCCCTCCCTTAAGTGCCCTGTGATGTCATAGTTGCCCTGTGTCATGCTAGCTGGAAACAGAAGTTCTCCCCTCAAGAGCAGGATGTAGGGGTCTTTCTAACGGAAGTGTCCTTTGCTTTAAGACGTGCTGCGTGAACTCGCAGTGATTTGAGCTCGAGATGGCGGCGGCGTTATTAGCCAGCGGCTATGGATTCTTCAGACCCTCTGGCCTTTTGACGACATCCCGAATGCAGTCACAAGGTAAGAAGAGCTTTCCTACAAAGACGGGAAGCATCTCTGGATAGCACTTAAAAAACCACGTTGGGTCCAACTATGGGGGGGGGGGGAACTCCAAACAACACAATAGTGAGTTTTTTTGTTTGTATGTAATCAAAGTAAAGAGAAAGTAAAGTCAAATTTATCAGCTACACAGGCGGGGTGGGAGACTGGGGGGCGGGGGGGAATTGGGGGGGAGGTTTACCATGGTTCTTGGTGGTGGAATATGTGCACTAGTGAAGGGATGGGTGTTCGAGCATTATGTAACTGAGACTTAAGCCTGAAAGCTTTGTAACTTTCCACGTGGTGATTCAATAAAAAATAAATTAGAGAAAGAAAAAAAAACACACCACCTCGGGGCTTGAGCGACAGCACAGCCAGGAGAGCGTTTGCCTTGCACGCGGCCGACCTGGGTTCGATTCTCAGCATCCCATAGGGTCCCCGAGAATCTCCAGGAGTGATTCCTGAGTGCAGAGCCAGGAGGAACCCCTGAGCATCACCGGGTATGACCCAAAAAGCAAATAATAATAATAATAATAATAATAATAATAATAATAATAAAATTTAAAACCACCTCATTGGAGAATTTTTAAAAATACAAAACTGTCAACATGGTTAATGCAAACACAAATATTCAGCATTCCTACATGACACTAGTCTCCTGGAAGCCCCATATCTACAGAAAACATTCCCATATCAAGCTCCTAGGCAGTCCCAAATTTATATTTCATTGCCCTTCCTCTTCTGCTGAATCCTCGACCCATCTCAAACTACTGGAGGCTTCCTATGAACAAAGTGTGAGAGAACAGCGTTTTCGTGTCTTTGGACATACTGTCGCTGTTCCCTGGAGTAACCCTATTAGACTCACTGCTAAGAAATGTGGATTCTGGGACCAGAATGATAGCACAGCTCGGAGGGTGTTTGCCTTGCGGGTGGCCGACCCGGGTTCGAACCCCAGCCGTGGTCTTCTGAAGCTGCCAGGAGTAATTCCTGAGTGTAAAGCCAGCAGTTAGCCTAAGCACTGATGTGTATGACCCCACCCCCAGCCCCTAAATAGAAAAAAAAAAATGAATCCACCTTTATGGGTCCACTTTATTTATTTATTTATTTTTTGCTTTTTGGGTCACACCCGTCAATGCACAGGGGTTACTCCTGGCTCTGCACTCAGGAATCACTCCTGGGGGAACTTTATTCTCTCTCTCTCTCTCTCTCTCTCTCTCTCTCTCTCTCTCTCTCTCTCTCTCTCTCTCTCTCTCTCTCTCTCTCTTTCTCTCTCTCTTTCCGCATAGGCGGTGACCCTATGGGGTGCTGGGAATTGAACCCAGGTTGACTCCGTGCAAGGCAAATGCCCTCCCTGCTGTGCTATCGCTCCAGCCCCTAGGCGTCCACTTTTGTCATATTTTAAGTTTACATAAAAACATAGCCCTGGATCTCATTTTGGTTCCACTGTTGTTATTATTATTATTATTCTTTTATGAAATATCATGATATCCAGCTGGTTCTGTTCTCCACTCTTGAGGGTCATTTCCAATTTGGTTACTTCACAGTTTAAACTGAGGTCAATTTTTTTTCTCTGTCTTTTTTTTTTTGTACTTTTTTGGGTCACACCTGGTGATGCTCAGGGGTTCCTCCTGGCTCTGCACTCAGGAATTACTCCTGGCAGTGCTTGGGGGACCCTATGGGATGCCAGGGATTGAACCCGGGTCGGTCACATGCAAGGCAAACGCCCTCCCCACTATCACTCCAGTGCTTTTCCTGTATATTTTCAGTGGTGTGGGCAGGGCTACACCTGAAAATGCTCAGGTATCATTCCTGGAAGCATTCAGGTAACCCCTTGTGGTACTTGGGATCCAAATTTGGTAGGCTGAGGGAACTGGAGGATAGCACAGCGGGGAGGGTGTTTGCCTTGCACGCAGCCGACCCCGGTTCGATTCCCAGCAGCTCATAGGGTCCCCTGAGCACTTCCAGGAGTAATTCCTGAGTGCAGAGCCAGGAGTAACCCCTGAGCATCGCCAGGTGTGACCCAAAAGCAAAACAAAACAAAACAAAACAAAACAAAAAAACCCCAAATTGCGTAGGCCGTGTACAAAATGAGCACCTAGAACTCTGCTCTATCTTTTCTGCTGATTCGGGTTGATTTCTGTGCCCACTCCCTCCCCCCACAAAAAACACCTACACACACAGAAACCACCCAACTAACATCGTAAGTTTCCATCAGGCACCTCCATAGCTAAGGATGTTTTATGTGTGTGTGTGTGTGTGTGTAAATGCTAGCTGCCAGATTGTGGCATTGTAACACAATATTTTCCTCGTTCGAGTTTAGTCCTTCCTAGGGTTAAAGTCCCACGTGGGGCTTCTGCCTAGGTAAAAGTCCATTTCTTTGCCACTTAAATATTTTTTAAATAATAAAATAGGTGGTGTTGAAGTCCTGAGTTTATTGGTGCTGCAAACTATGCACATGAATGAAATTTTCTCCATCACCAGCAGATATTTTCTTTCTTTATTTTTTTAAAGATCATTACAAAGTTGTTGTTTGTGATTGGATTTCAGCCATACAGTATTCCAACACCTGTCCCTCCACCAGGGCACATTTCCCAGCACCAATGTCCCCAGGTTCCCTCCCATCACCCCCCACCTCCCACCCCAGCCTGCCTTTATGGAAGGCACTTCTCTCTCTCTCTCTCTCTCTCTCTCTCTCTCTCTCTCTCTCTCTCTCTCTCTCTCTCTTCTCTCTCGTTTCTTTCTCTTCACAATATTGGGCATTGTGGTTTGCAATATCAATACTGAAAGGTTATCAATAATATTCCTTCCTCACTTTTAACCCTCAGATCTTGTGCAGCGTGATCCTTCCTGGCTATTATTATCATCCTGGTCCCTAACCTTACCTCTATCTTACCTATTCTCAGCCCCCCACACACTTGTCTTTAGTTCCAACCATTGACCAGTCCTACTGACCCCTGTTTTCCCTGGCCACGGATATTATTCTTCACCAGCAGACATTTTCAATAAAAGCTTTCTCCTCAAGAAGTTCAAGTTTGGAGCTGGAGCGATAGCACAGAGGGGAGGGCGTTTGCCTTGCTCGTGGCCAACCCAAGTTCAATTCCCAGCATCCTATATGGTTCCCTGAGCACCGCCAGGAGTAATTCCTGAGTACAGAGCCAGGAGTAACCCTTAAAAACGTGAATTAAATACTTAATTTTTTTTAAAAAATTAACTTTTTTAAAGTTGTTCACAATAATCTATTACATTCAATATTCCAACACAAATCCCACCATTATTTCAAATTTTCCCAACCCCTACCCAAGCCTTTCTTAGTGGATTGGACACTTAAATTTTAAAAGTCATTGTTCAGACTAAGAATATGATGTCTTTGCTTATGTTCAGTGGAAGTGAGATTTTGTTCTCTTATGTTGGGTGCAGACTGGAGTGATAAGACAGCGGGTAGGGCGTTTGCCTTGCACGTGGCCGACCTGGGTTCGATTCCTCCATCCCTCTTGCAGAGCCCGGCAAGCTACTGAGAGTATCCCGCCCGCAGGGCAGAGCCTGGCAAGCTACCCATGGTGTATTCGATATGCCAAAAACAGTCACAACAAGTCTCACAATGGAGACGTTACTGGAGCCTGCTCGAGCTAATCGATGAACAACAGACGACAGTGCTACAGTGCTAATGTTGGGTACAAAATAGGAACTTCTGGGTTATTAATATGTCAAATCAACCACAGCAGTTGAAGGGAATCACCTCAAAATTGAGGCATCTCCAGGGGCTGGAGCAATAAATAGCACAGCGAGTAGAGCGCTTGCCTTGCATGCGGCCGACCCGGGTTCGATTCCCAGCATCCCACATGGTCCCCCGAGCACTGCCAGGAGTTATTCCTGAGTGCAAAGCCAGGAGTTAACCCCTGTGACCCAAAAAGAAAAAAAATTGAGGCATCTCCATTAGGTTTGTTTTTTTTGTTTGTCTGTTCTTTGTTTTTTAGGATTTCCTAAATTCCAAGAATACTCGGGCTGACTCATCTTGAATCTTATCTGTTGCAGGCTGACACCTTTTTAGCTCTGTCCCAGTTTCAGCTCATCTCGAGATCGTTCTAGTTTTCAACCTTCAAATGTTTTTCTTGGTCCTGCCTCTTGGACACTACCCCCACATCCCTTACCTTGCATTAGGGATACAATTAGAGCAGGATTAAACTTCCAGGAGTGTTTTTTTTTTTTTCTTTTTAAGGGGTATGGGGGACGGTGCTTGGGCTATTTCGGAGCCCAAAGACAAAGTGCCAGATTGGTCCCTTTCAAAGAGGACAGATGTGAAACTCAATCCCAAACAAGGGTCAGACCATCCCCACGGTTTAGCGTTTCTCCTGCACGCAGTGAGTTTCTATGCCTTCAGTGCTCCCAAATACAATTGAAGTCGGTGGCTTATGTGAGGTGGGGAAGAGACAGTCACTTTCTCCCGATCCACCTCTGCCACCCCAGGACACAGGGTTACTGGTTTCTTGTCTTGCCTCGCAGAAAAGAACTTTGGGAGTAACTCAGCAGAGAAGTAAGGCAGATTTTATTTGGAGGCTTTTAAGAAGTGGAAGGAGGGAGAGAAAGTGAGAGAGTAACACACTCAAGAGAGAATCTGGGCTTCTCCCAGGGCAGAGAGAGAGCCCTACACACACCCCAGCATTAGACAGGAAAGCTTGAAAGTCCCCATCTCAAGAAGGAGGAGGGGGTGGAGCGATAGTACAGCGGGTAGGGCGTTTGCCTTGCACGCGGCCGACCCGGGTTCGATTCTCAGCATCCCATAGGGTCCCCTGAGCACCGCCAGGAGTAACTCCTGAGTGCAAAGCCAGGAGGTAACCCCTGTGCATTGCCGGGTGTGACCCAAAAAGCAAAAAAAAAAAAAAAAGGAGGAAAAAGTCCCTTGCTAAGGGGGATAGTATTTTGGACATGGAGGTCGAGGGTATTTGAAATTCCTTTCCTGGCCTTTTGTTCCTGCTGGCTCTTCTCTTGGAGCTGGGATCCAGCCTTCTCTGGGTCTGCTCCTGGCCCCAGGTGAGAGTCTTATCAGGCCTTAGTTCCTGTTTCTGCAAAATTGGCTTTTTTGCAACATCAGGGCTACTGATCCTATGATTTCCCAAGAAATTCATTGCCTTCGCCTGCAGGGGTGGGGTGGGAGGGTTTCCCTATCTACCCACGTGCCTACATCACTGAGGAGCAGGGGTTCTGAGTCATCTTTAAAAAAATGGACCACTTTGGTGCTGCCCATGGCCGGTGGAGTCCTAACTATGCCCCGGCAGCCTGATGGAGCCTTAAAGCACACGCCTTCCCGGAGGTGGCGCCAAATCTTTCCCGCTGACTTCCGCCGCAGCGCCAGATTAGTCCCGCCCGCGCGCACTGAGCCTGCGCCTCCCGGGGAGTGGGCGGGGCCGCGGCGCGCGCGCAGGCGCCTCCCCGGGAAAGGGCGTGGCCGCAGCGCGCGCGCAGGGCGCCGTGGGGGCGGGGGCGGGGCCGGCCGCGGCGGCTCCCGGGGCGGCCGCAGCTGGGGGCGGAGCCGCCGCCGCCTCACCGTGGTAACCGCAGCGCCGCGCCCCGCCTCTGCAGGCCTCGGGACTGTCACGGCCTCGGGGCGTGGGCAGGGCCCCCGACAGAGCCCCGCGGGCCTCTCTCTGCACCCCCCTCAGCCCCCCGCCCCGCCGCCGCCGCTATGCAAGGGGAGGACGCCCGGTACCTGAAAAGGTGACGACGACCCGAGCCCCGGGTTGCACCCCCAGAACCTCTCCCGGGGCTGAGACCGGCCCCAGCGGGGGGTGGGCGGGGAGGGAGGCGGTGGGGAGGGGCCTCGGGGGTGGGAGGGCTAACGGGGGGCGTCCTAGGGGTTGCAAGGTTCAACGCTCTGGTTTCTGCACTGACAGGTGATCCTTTGATCTCGCTTGCAGTATCTTCCTTTTGCAACAGTTTCCATCTCTTAATTTGCACCCGTGGTTACATTGTAGCCATCACTCAGGCCTCTGGGTCCCTAAGCAAGCATCCGGTGACATTCGTGAATGTTTACAGTGTATCTCTTGGATCCCTAGCAGGGGAAGCCGGCCTTTCCTGCTTTTTTGTTTGTTTTGCTATGAGTTGGTCAGGTTTGGCCTTGATGACATTCAATAAATAGCACCTGCACGTTGTCTGCTTGGTTCTGTACCCCTGGGAAGGGGAGTTTCAGTGTAATTTCTTACGTTCGTCCATGTTTTAGCATCCATCAGTGCTTTAGTCCCTGATTTTGACAGGCAAAGGGTTCCAGTGAGGGATGGGCTCAGGATATGCACCCTTAGCCACCCGGGTTACACCCTTGATGCCCATGAGAACCCTCTGGCCCCAGGGATGGAACTGGGTTTGGAACTGGGCCTGCGCCCTCACCCTTGCATTCTGCCTCAGGCCCCTTTGAAAGCAGAGTGCTAATCCAGTAGCACGATTTGTTTCTCTGTTGGTGATGAGATTTGGGTTGCTCAGGTTGTTCCCATCCAGTGACCATTGTGGATACGATGGCTGTGAATATTTCCCTGCTTGTTTATGACTGAGCACTTTGTTTCTTTTTAATTCATTTTTAAAATTTTATTTATTTTTTAATTAGTGAGTCACAGTGAGGGTACAGTTACAGACTCACACATTTTCGTGCTTGTTTTTCCCTTATGCAATGTTCGAGAGCCCATCCCTCCACCAGTGTCCCATTCTCCACCACCCATGAACCCAGTATCCCTTCCACCCCCGAATCCCATTCCCCCCCACACCCACCCTGCCTCTGTGGCAGGGCATTTCAGTTTGTTCTCTCTCTCTCTCTCTCCTTTTGGGTGTTGTGGTTGGCAGTAGGGGTATTGAGTGGCCATCGTGTTCAGTCTCTAGTCTACTTTCAGCACACATCTCCCTCCCCCCTCTGGATTTCCAATCACATTTTACTTGGTGTTCCCTTCTCTATCAGGGATGACTTTCCCCCAGCGTGTAAGGCCACCTCCAAGCTATGGAGCCAACCTCCTGGTATTATATATATATTCTTGGGTATTAGTCTCCTACTGTTATTTTATATTCCACAGATGAGTGCAATCTTTCTATGTCAGTCCCTCTCTTTCTGGCTCATTTCACTTAGCGTGATACTTTCCATGTTGATCCACTTATATGCAAAGTTCATGACTTCATCTTTTCTAACAGCTGCATAGTATTCCATTGTGTAGATGTACCAAAGTTTCTTTAACAGACATCTGTTCTTGGGCACTCGAGTTTTTTCCAGATTCTGGCTATTGTAAACAGTGCCGTGATAAACATATAAGTGCAGATGTCATTTCGACTATACTTTTTTATTTCTCCAGGATAATTTTTTTTTTTATTGAATCACTGTAAGATAGTTCCAAAGCTTTCATGATTGCGTTTCAGTCCTACGATGATGGAAACAGCCATCCCTCACATGTGTACATTTTCCACCACCAATATCCCCAGGATCCCTACCCCTCCCACCCCACCCCTCCCCCTGCCTCTATGGCAGACAATTTTCCTTTTACACTCTCTACTTTTGGGCATTATGGTTTGCAATCCAGATACAGAGAGGCCATCACGTTTGGTCTTTTATCTATTTTCAGCACACATCTCCCATCCCGAATGATCCCTCCAACCGTTATTGATTTAGTGACCCCTTCTCCATCTCAGCTGCCTTCTCCCCCAGCTCATGAGGCAGGCTGCCAACCATGGAGCATTCTTCCTGGCCCTTGTCTCTACTGCCCTTGGGTGTCAGTCTCGTATTATGTTACTTTATATTCCACAAATGAGTGCAGTCCTTCTGTGTCTGTCCCTCTCTTTCTGACTCATTTCACTTAGCATGATACTCTCCATGTCCATCCACTTAGAAGCAAATTTCATGACTTCATCTTTCCTAACAGCTGCATAGTATTCCATTGTGAGCACCAGTTTTTACTTTTGATCTACACCCAGTCGCTTCTGAGTCATAGGATAACTCTATTCCACGTTATCGCGGACTATGATTTTTGGTGCCTAGCATTTTATTTTATTTTATTTTTTTAATTTTTATTAATTTTTTTATTTTTTATTGAATCACCATATGGAAAGTTACAAAGCTTCCAGGCATGAGTCTCAGTTACATAATGTTCGAACACCCATCCCTTCACCAGTGCACATATTCCACCACCAAGAAGCCTAGCATTTTTTAAAATGCACACCAGTGGTGGATGAGTGTTTTAAGTTTTCTACATGCTCACCAACACTTATCTTCTGGGGGTTCTGTTTGTTTGTTTTTTTATTGCAGTCCTGTAAGTTTACATAGCTCTATGCTTTAAAGCTGCAATTTCAAGCCCTTTCAAAAGTACAGGTTGCCACACTATAACTGCTACCAGAGTACCAATTTTGGCCCTTCTGTTGTGTGTGAAGAGGAAGTTGATTGTGGTTTTATTTACATTCCCTGGTTACTAGTAACCTCCTCTCGGAGAGCCCGGCAAGCTACCGAGAGTCTCCCGCCTGCATGGCAGAGCCTGGCAAGCTCCCCGTGGCATATTGGATATGCCAGAAACAGTCACAACAAGTCTCACCATGGAGACGTCACTGTTGCCCGCTGGAGCAAATACTGGATGACAGTGCTACAGTGATACATGGTTACTAGTAACATTAGTCTCTCTTTTCCGGTGCTTTGTTTTTGCTCATTTGCTGCTGTTGTTGTTGTTGGGATGTTTTCAATACTGGGGTCTTATCAGATAAGGAATTTGCAGTTTAGTGGTGGGGGGGGTCTATGCCTACCTCTGTGCTCAGGAGTGACCCCTGGCTGTGCTTATGGTCCGTCTGAGATGGCCAGAATTTGAACTGGAGTCGGCAGGATGCAAGGAAAACCCCATACCTGTACTATCTCTTCGAAATAGTACAGAAATCTTTCTCTTTTTTTTTTTTCTTTTTGGGTCCCACCCGGCAATGCTCAGGGGTTCCTCCTGGCTCATGTACTCAGGAATTACTCCTGGCGGTCCTCGGGGGACCATATAGGATGCTGGGGATCCAACCTGGGTTGGCCACATGCACTGCAAATGCCCTACCCGCTGTGCTGTCACTCCAGCACCCCCCCCCCCCGTAATCTTTCTGAAAGTAGCTTTTAGTCCAGTCACGCCCTTCTCCCAGGGAAGACTGGGTGGAGGGGTGAAAGGGCTGAGCATTGGTGGTCAGGCCCGGGAACTGACGCCATATAAGCTTATGACCTGGCCATGATCCAAAGACTCCTAAAGAAATCTCAAAAGAGGGGCTGGAGCAATAGCATAGCGGGGAGGGCATTTGCCTTGCACGCCACCGACTCGGGTTTGATTCCCAGCATCCCATATGGTCCCCCAAGCACCACCAAGAGTAATTCCAGAGTGCATGAGCCAGGAGTAACCCCTGTGCATCTCTGGGTGTGACCCAAAAAGCCAAAAAAAAAAAAAATCTCAAAAGAGATCAACAGGAGCCAGAGCAATAGCACAGTGGGGAGGGCGTTGGCCTTGCATGTGGCCAACCCAGGCTCAATTCAATCCCGGCATCCCATAGGGTCCCCCGAGCACTGCCGGGAGTGATTCCTGAGTGCAGAGCCAGGAGGAACCCATGAGCATCGCCAAGTGTGACCCCAAAAGCAAAACATTAATAATTTAATTAATGTCATCCCGTTGTTCATGGATTTGCTCGAGCGGGTACCAGTAACGTCTCCATTGTGAGACTTGTTGTTACTGTTTTTGGCATATCGAATACGCCAGGCTCTGCTGTGTAGGTGGGATACCTTGTTGCTTGCGAGAGGGACGGAGGAATCGAACCCGGGTCGGCCACGTGCAAGGCAAATGCCCTACCTGCTGTGCTATTGCTCCAGTCCTATAAACAACATAATAATAATCTCTTCCACCAGGGCTTAATGGCACCAGGGTGAGATACAAAAATCTTCAGACTCTTTGTTCCTAAGGATCCCTTCTTTGATTGTTTTTAGCAAAATTTTCATAACAAGTAAATTATTTAGGGTCTACTATTGGGGCAGGCTGGGGTGGTGATTGGGAAAATTGGAAATAATGGTGGTGGGAAGGTGTGATGGGGGTGGGATTTGTTGTTGGAATATTGAATGTAACAAATCATATGTGCAACTGTATCGCATTTTTTTTTTTTTTTTGCTTTTTGGGTCACACCTGGCGATGCACAGGGGTTACTCCTGGCTCTGCACTCAGGAATTACCCCTGGCCGTGCTCAGGGGACCATATGGGATGCTGGATTTGAACCCGGGTCGGCCGCGTGCAAGGCAAACGCCCTACCCGCTGTGCTATCTCTCCAGCCCCTGTATAGCATTTTTAAAAATTTTAATCTAAATTGAATAATCCTATAGTTTCGCTTAAAAATTGGCCTTTGCTCTCATAATAAAAGTCACTGTCACTGTCATCCCGTTGCTCATCGATTTGTTTGAGCGGGCACCAGTAACGTCTCTCATTGTGAGACTTATTTGCTACTGTGTTTGGCATATCCAATACGCCACGGGGAGCTTGCCAGGCTCTGCCGTGCGGGCACGATACTCTTGGTAGCTTACCGGCCTCTCCGAGAGGGACCGAGGAGTCGAACACGGGTCAGCCATGTGAAAGGTGAACGCCCAACTGCTGTGCTATCGCTCCAGCCCTCATAATAAAAGTAACACTTCTTAATATACTAAAAAGGGGGTTTCTGAGCATTAAGGTGCAAGTCCCCTGTTCTGCACCTCCCTAGCACATGTCCCTCCCCCAGACATCAGGCAAACAGGGACCCTTTCACCAGACAGATTATCTGGCTGTGGTACTGGTATGCCTGTCACGAATCTGGCCTCATAGTTGAGTTCAAAAAGGTACTTTTCTACAAGACTGAGAATTGATACATATAGTACAGAGTTGGAGAAAAATTTTCTTTCTTGGCCCAAGTTGAGAGTCAGTCTGATTTAAATGCATGTTTTAATCCAACCCACATGTTCCTGGAACTAGGAACGAGATAAGAAAGACAAGAAAGAAGAGAAAGAAAGAAGAGAAAGAAAGAAAGAAGAAAGAAAGAAAGAAAGAAAGAAAGAAAGAAAGAAAGAAAGAAAGAAAGAAAAGAAGGAAGGAAGGAAGGAAGGAAGGAAGGAAGGAAGGAAGGAAGGAAGGAAGGAAGAAAGAAAGAAGGAAGATAGGAAGGAAGGAGAGAGAAAGAAAAGAAAGAGAAAGAGAGAGAGAAAGAGAAAGAGAGAAAGAAAGAAAAGAAAGAAAGAAAGAGAAAGAAAGAGAGAAAGAAGAAAGAAAGAAAGAAAGAAAGAAAGAAAGAAAGAAAGAAAGAAAGAAAGAAAGAAAGAAGAAGAAAGAAAGAAAGAAAATAGAAAAAATTGAGGGAGGGAAGGAATGGAGGAAGGAAGGAAGGAAGGGAAGGAAGAGAAGAAAGGAAGGAAGGGAGGGAAGGAAGGAAGGAAGGAAGGAAGGAAGGAAGGAAGGGAGGAAGGGAGAGAAGGAAGGAAGAAAGGTAAAGAAGGAAGAAAGGTAAAGAAGGAAGAATGGAAAGGAAGGAAGGAAGAAATGGAGGGAGGGAAGGAAGAGAAGAAAGGAAGGAAGAAAGGTAAAGAAGGAAGAATGGAAAGGAAGGAAAGAAGGAAGGAAGGAAGGAAGGAAGGAAGGAAGGAAGGAAGGAAGGAAGGAAGGAAGGAAGGAAGGAAGAAGGGAGGGAGGAAAGGGAGGGAGGGAAGGAAGGGAGAAAGAAGATCCTGAGATGTTGTATTCTGATTTCTCTGGCCCTGCCTATTTTCTTCTGTTCTGCAGGAAGGTGAAGGGAGGGAATATCGATGTCCATCCATCGGAGAAAGCGCTCATTGTCCAGTATGAAGTGGAAGCGACCATTCTTGGAGAGACGGGGACCCCATGCTGGGCGAACGAAAAGAATGTCAGAAAATGTGAGTTTTCTGCACCGGTGTGCGCTTTTCAAGCTGTGACCCTTGCACGGGCTTTGCAGAAATCTGATGTATTTATTTCACGTAGATGATAGACGATTGTGGAATTCTTAGGCATGTTTCATCTGAGCGAAGCAGAGGCTGTTAAAACAGAAACGTGGATTGTATTGATTACAGAGAAAGTGGGGCTGGGGGAGTATACTGCAAACTTCCGTTGTGATTTTTCCACGTAGTGAAAGGTTGTGAAGAATACAGAGAGTAACTGCAACTTGTGAAATCAGTGATGAGAGATGTATGTGTGCTTGGGGCTTTTTAGCTTCACTGAAGAAATCTTTCTGGTAGGGAACATTGTCCTCTCCTTTCTCTCCGGCTTTTTGGAAACTGGTTTGAGTTCCAGAATTCCCAAATGGGGCTTATTCCTCAAAAATTCCACCCTCAAGGCTGGAGTGATAAGATAGTGGGGAGGGATGCACGCCTTGCACACATCCGACCCCAGTTGGATCCAGGCATCCGCTAGGGTCCCCTGAACACCACTAGGAGTGATTCCTGAGTGCAGAGCCAGGAGGAACCCCTGAGCATCACTGCATGTGGCCCCCAGACAAAAAACAAAATCTTGCGCCCTCTGGAAGGTGTTGGTAATAACAGCAGACGCCCTGTTTGGTGCAGTGAAATATTCCCCTGCATCCTGCCTGCTTCCCCTCCTGCTCTGCTCTGCTTGCAGGGTCCCCCTGGGAACTGGCCTTTTTTTAATCGAGTCTGTGGTTGTGGGGTGATGATCTTGCTCTCTCTCTCTATAGTTCCATGGAGGTAGAGAAGGGCTGACATCACTTGTAGGGGCAGGGATTCAGATGTGGCCAGCGGCCCTGGCAGTATTGCGGGATCAGCAGCAGCCTCAGGGATAGACCCCAAGGCAAAGCGGCCCTTCCCTCCTGCGCTCTCTCTCCCCCTCTCTCCTCTCTCCTCACTCTCTCTCCCTCCCTCTCCTCTCTTCTCTCTCTCCCCCCTCTCTCCCCCCTCCTCTTTCCTCGCTCTCTCTCCCCTTTTCTCTCTCTCTCTCTCCCCCTCTCTCCTCCCTCTCTCCCCTCTCCTCTTTCTCACCCTCTCTCTCCCTCTTCCTCTCCTTTCTCTCCCCCTCTCTTCCCTGTTTCTCTCTTCTCTCTTTCCCTCTCTCCTTTCTCCCTCTCTCTCCCTCCTTTCTCTTTCTCTCTCCCTCTCTCACCCCTCTCCTCTCTCTGCCTCTCCCCTCTTCCTCTCCTCTCTCCCCTTCTTCCCTGTTTCTCTCTCCTCTCTCTTTCCCTCTCTCCCTCTCTTCCTCTCTCCCTCTCTTTTCCTGTCTCTCATCTCTCCTTTCTCCCTCTCTCCCCCTCTCCTTTCTCTTTCTCTCTCCCTCTCTCACCACTCTCTTCTCTCTCTCTCCCTCTCCCCACTTCCTCTCCTCTCTCTCCCCCTCTTCCCTGTTTCTCTCTCCTCTCTCTTTCCCTCTCTCCCTCTCTCTTCCTTTCTCCCTCTCTTCTCCTCTCTCTTTCCCCTCTCTCTCCCTCTCTCTTTTCCCTATCATCTCTCTCCTTTCTCCCTCTCTCCTCTCTCACCTCTCTCTATTCTCTCTCCTCTCTCTTCCCTCTCTCCCTCTCTTTGTTTCTCTCTCTCCCCTCTCTCTCTCCCATCTCTCTCCTCTTTCTCCCCTCTCTCCCCTCTCTCTCCCCTCTCTCTCCCCTCTCTCTCCCCTCTCTCTCCCCTCTCTCTCCCTCTCTCTCTCTCTTTGTCCCCCTCTCTCCTCCCCTCTCTCTCCTCCCCTCTCTCTCTCCCTCTCTCGTTCTCTCCTCTCTCCTCTCCCTCCTCTCTCCCCTCCCTCCTCTCTCCCCCTTCCTTCTCCCCCGCCACCTCATCTCCCAGGGTCACTCTCTTAGTCTCATAACCTTTCCACTACAAAAAGAATAGAAGGCATCGAATTCAATGATTGTCTAATAACCCTGCAAAATCAGACAGTCAAAATGATCATTACTCCGTAGTTCCCCAACATTTAAGATTGATAATGCCAAGTTAAAAAAGATGTGTGATGTATGTTATAGTCAAATAATCATTTATGTATAACTTATTCAAAGCTTTAAAAAAGAAAAAAGGAAGGAGGGCAGTTTTGAAAGCAGTTTGGGAATGGTTTGAAAAAAACAGCAGGTATCGAGACTTTCAGGACATTCTGAATGTTTGGAGTATGTTGGTGGCAGGGTTGTGAGAACACAGGCGTGACACTCTCCCCGGGTACACGCCACAAGACGTGTAGTAACGGAAAAGGTGCTGGTGGCACCTGTGGTTCAAGGCCCAGCTGCTGCCAGCATTTCCCGCTGTGTGCCAGCCCTATTTTCAGCCCTGCTGCAGAGGGTATATATATATATATGTATATATATATATATGTATGTATATGTATATATATGTATGTATGTATATGTATATATATATATAAAAAACAAATCACGAAAATCCGTTAATCACTGATTTCTCGGGTGGGCTCAGTAACATCTCATTTCGTCCTTTCCCTGAGATCTTAGAAGTCCATCTCGACTCGGCCCTCCCAATGATGTTGCACTGGGGGCTCTTCAGGGTCAGGGGAATGAGATCCAGCTTGTTACTGGATTTAGCATATGAATACACCATGGGAAGCTTGCAAGGCTGTCCCATGTGGGCAGGAAACTCTCAGAGGATTGCCAGTTTCTCCCAAAGGGAGAAGTAGGTTAAAAATTTCTTCTGAGAGCTTGCTTTTAAGTCTCTCTGGATGTTGGCTGTTGATGGGATTACACACACCTGGGTTCCTCTGCCGGCACTTCATGCATGAGGCCTGTCCGAATGTGTAGAGAGGGGCCTCCAGCATGGCTGTAGCTAGGTTCCAGTGGTCTTCGACCGCCGGGAGCTCTGCTTGGGGTGGGGAGGGAAGCTGGAGCCCATCCCCTCCGAGGGGCCCCTGGGAAGACAGCCAGGCGTGCGGGCAAGAGACTCCTTATATGTATATATATATATTTTGAGGGGTGGGGGTGGCCATATCTGGTTGTGCTCAGGGCTGGCTCCTGGCTGTCAGGGACCACATGGGGATGCCGGGCATGGAACCCAGGTCCGGCGCGTGCAAGGCAAGCACCCTCCCCCCTGTCCTACTCTTCAGCTCCAAGAGGAGCTAAGTCTAAATTGCAAAGGGTCCATTCAGAGTGATTCTGATGCCCCCCACACCCAGGATGACAAACGCCTGCTGTGTGCAAACACATTCTCGCTCCAGGTTCTAAATCACAACACACAACACACACACACACACACACACACGCACGCACGCACACACACACACACCCCTGCAGTCTTGTTCGTTCTCGCTCTTGGTCTCTTGGTTCTGTTGGTTCGTTTTGTGATCACTGCCTGCGTTTCAGGTTCTAAATCACAACACACATACACACACACACACACACACACACACACACACACACCCGCTGTGTGCAGACACATTCATGCTCCAGGTTCTAAATCACAACACACAACACACACCACACACACACACACACACCCCTGCAGTCTTGTTCGCTCTCTCGCTCTTGGTCTCTTGGTTCTGTTGGTTTGTTTTGTGATCACTGCCTGCGTTTCAGGTTCTAAGTCACAACACACACACACACACACACACACACACACACACACACACACACACACACACCCTGCAGTCTCGTTTGCTTTCACTCTTGGTTCTGTTGGTCCATTTTGTGATCACTGCCTGCATTTCAGACATGTCAAACACGTGTGAAAGACCTGCCCGTTAGCAGAAACCATTTGGAAACTTCTAGAACCTCACGCAGAACACATTTCAGAATGCAGACAGGAGCCTCACCCGATGAGAATTAAATGAGTATGTGGCTGTTTGTTGCTTGGAAAAGCTACAGGCTTCCTAGACCAGGGGGTTCAGCTCCCGGGAAGAGGTCCTACCTGAACGGGATTCGAGTAAGGGGATTTAGACACAAGGACAGAAAAACGCTCAAGCCACTCATCCTGTGACATATTCCACTCTCACCACGTGAGATTTGGAGAGGAACCCTAGGGGACTCGCCAGGAAAATGTGGTTTATTGAGAGCTCAAGAGGTCTTATCAATGGCAGCATCTGGGGGCGGGGGCGGGGACTTTCGAACAGGGGGCCTTCATATAAATTGAGATAGTTATGAAACAGAACTGTCACTGGATTGTAGTAGTGCCTTGGTCCCCGTCCAAAAGATCTGGGTTTCATTTCCTCCTCTGAAAAATGAAAGCATGGGTCCATCTTCAGAAGATCCCTCGTTTTCTGCGGTTTCCCTTTATTGACAGTTTTGGCCCCCAAAATAATATCAGTAACTAAATTTGTGAGTTTCTCGTATCTCAGTAGTTCTTAATTAGTAGCCTACCTAGTAAAGGTTTTAGTTTTCTGATTATAGGAGTAATCCAGAAAGCATGCGGCAGATATGTTCTAGAACTTCGAGCCCTATCTAGCTGGCCTTCATCTTTTGCAGTCAAGGAAATTTGTAGGGGAAAGACTTTAAAACAAGATCTCTGGAGCTGGAGCGATAGCACAGTGAGTAGGGCGTTTGCCTTGCATGCAGCCGACCCGGGTTCGATTCCCAGCATCCCATAGGGTCCCCCAAGCATAGCCAGGAGTAATTCCTGAGTGCATGAGCCAGGAGTAATTCCTGAGTGCATGAGCCAGGAGTAACCCCTGTGCATCACCGGGTGTCACCCAAAAAGCTAAAAAGTACATAAATTAATTAAACAAGATCTCTGAGTATAGTATCCAGTCTGGAAGACACATGTGAAATTTATATTTTTCTTGTTCCACTGTCCAGTTCAAATAATTGCTTTGACTCTTCCTAAACCTAATATTTAATACCTGTTACTGTCACTGTTGTCCCATTGTTCATCGATTTTGCTCCAGCGGGCACCAGTAATGTCTCCATTGTGACACTTCGTTGTGATACTTTGTTGTGACTGTTTTTGGCATATCAAATATGCCACAGGGAGCTTGCCAGGCTCTGCCATGTGGGCGGGATACTCTCGATAGCTTGCCGGGCTCTCCGAGAGGGATGGAGGAATCGAACCTGGGCTGGCTGCATGCAAGGCAAATGCCCTCCCCTCTGTGTTCTTGCTCCAGCCCATTTAATACCTATTCAGGTAAAATATTTTACAGTGGCCTCTGCAATTGTTTACATAAAGGACGGATTGTTTATCACTTGATACAGCCTAATCTGGGGGATTCTGCTCTTCTTGCAGCATTCGTCTGAAAAGCCTGAATGCCAACACCGACATAACCTCCCTGGCACGCAAGGTGGTCGAGGAGTGTAAGCTCATTCACCCCTCCAAGCTGAACGAGGTGGAGCAGCTACTGTACTACCTGCAGAACCGCCGCGATTCGCTCTCGGGGAAAGGTCAGGAGAATTCCAGCCCCCGGGAGGATGACCCCTGCAGAAGCAGTTACTTGCTTCTCTTTTGTGCTTTTGATATTCCAGTAACATTGTGAAATGCATGAGGAGGGAAAACGTACATTGGATTTCCTGCACACTTTACTCTGGGATCCTGCTGCACAGGATTCAGAATTGCTAGTTTCTCTTTTGCCCTGTGTTTAAATATACATTGAAATAAGGAGTTAAACACACACGCGCACACACACACAGAACAGATGTCCGCTAATGCCGAATTAATATAACTGCAAAGGCATTGGTAATAAATCATGTGGAAACTAGTGAAAACCTTCTCCCTTCATTGTCAGGGTAAAAGCAATCTTCTTTTCCTTCCCTCCTGTAACCAAAGAACTCTGAAGACCCTTCCTGTCTTTGTACGTTCAGAAATAAATCCAAAGTATTTGCTTAGCCCAGGAGTGATCGGGGGCGATCTCTCCACCCCACGCTTGGCTTTTTAAAAAATTATTTATTTATTTGTTTGTTTGTTTGTTGCTTTTTGGGTCCCACCCGGCGAGGCTCAGGGCTGACTCCTGGCTCTGCACTCAGGAATCACTCCTGGTGGTGCTCAGGGGACTGTATGGGATGCCAGGAATCGAACCGGGGTCTCATGCAAGGCGAATGCCTCCCCACTGTGCTATCGCTGCAGCCCAGAACTTATTTTTCTTTCTTAGCAGTTTCATTGGGAGGACCTGGGAAATGGGGGGGTGGCGGGGAAGGGAGGTATGTATCCTGCCCAGCAGTGCTCAGAGTTTGACCCCCCCCTACACCTCCAACACCGCCCTCTGACCCCCATCCCATCTCCCACCCCGTCAGGACCCCACCTCCAAATCCCCAGCCAGGACCCCACATACCAAAAGATATATATACATATATATATATATTTAACTGGATATTCACTTTGCACAGTAGGTGATAGAAACATAGTATTCTTTAATTGCTTCTGAGATTCTTTATCCTAAACTCTTTTTTTTCTCCCCTTTGCTTAATAAAAACCACCATTGTAGTCAATAATCTGAGATAAAATCTAGCTGCGGAAAAAGCGTAACCGTATGTTGAATGGCCTCTGAAAACAATTAGGGCTAATTTGTAGGACGTATTTGCTAGTTAGAACATAAAAAAAAATTTATGCTCCATGGGATTATTCTAATATATATATGTTGGTTAGGTTTTCGAGCCAGATCTTTAAAGCATTTTTGATCCTTTTTGGTTAGGGAAAAAAAAATGTCATTAATCAAGTAATTCAGTATATCAAGGCCCACAGTCTGACCCAGCACATTTTGGATACAGTGAAGATTAAATTAGCAGGGGCTGGAGCGATAGCACAGCGGGGAGAGCGTTTGCCTTGCATGTGGCCGACCCCGGTTTGATTCCCAGCATCCCATAGGGTCCC
The DNA here is from genome assembly GCF_027595985.1 of Sorex araneus. Classification (NCBI taxonomy): domain Eukaryota; kingdom Metazoa; phylum Chordata; class Mammalia; order Eulipotyphla; family Soricidae; genus Sorex; species Sorex araneus. The sequence continues at coordinate 161,794,108 of NC_073313.1, forward strand.
CTGAGCACCACCACAGGTGATTCTTGAGTGCAGAGCCAGGAGTAACCCCTGAGCCTCACCGGGTGTGACCCAAAAAGCAAACAAAAAAAACCACCACCAACAAAAACATTCCCTGGGGAAAGTATTATTTTATAAACTGTTCATTTCTAAAAACCCCTGTTTAGAGTTAAACTCAGCTTCAGACACATAAAAATGATCTAGAAATCCCAATTTTTTTGTTTCCTTATTTAAAAAAGAAAAACTTTTCTTTTTTACAGAGAAGAAAGAAAAATCCAGTAAGCCAAAAGACCCACCACCTTTTGAAGGAATGGAGGTAAGTGGATAGACCCTGTCAGGCATTTTCTGACCACTGTGATTGATTCAGACAGACACGAGCAGATGGAAATTTTGGAAAACTGAATTTAGCATATCTGAGATGGGTCACTGTCATCCCGTTGCTCATCTATTTGTTCGAGCGGGCACCAGTTACGCCTCTCATTGTGAGACTTATTGTGACTGTGTTTGGCACGTCGAATATGCCACAGGGAGCTTGCCAGGCTCTGCCGTGCGGGCGCAATACTCTCGGTAGCTTGCCGGGCTCTCCGAGAGGGGCGGAGGAATTGAACATGGGTCGGCCACATGAGAGGCAAACGCCCTACCTGCTGTGCTATCGCACCAGCCCCTGAGATGGGTAGAAACATTATATTCATGGAAGACAGAGAAATCTTGGGGCTGGAGCGATAGCACAGTGGGGAGGGCATCTGTCTTGCATGCAACTGACCCAGGTTCGATCCCCAGCATCCCATAGAGTCCCCCGAGCACCAGCAGGAGTGATCCCTGAGTGCAGAGCCAGGAAGAACCCCCGAACATCGCCGGGAGTGACCCAAAAGGCCAAAAAGAGGGGGCTGGAGCGATAGCACAGAGGGTAGGGTTTTTGCCTTGCACGCAGCCGACCCGGGTTCGATTCTCAGCATCCCATACGGTCTCCCGAGCACCACCAGGAGTGATCCCTGAGTGTAGAGCCAGGAAGAACCCCCGAGCATCGCCGGGTGGGACCCAAAAAGCCAAAATGAGGGGGCTGGAGCGATAGCACAGCGGGTAGGGTGTTTGCCTTGCACGTGGCCGACCCGGGTTCAATCCCCAGCATCCCATAGGGTCCCCCAAGCACTGCCAGGAGTAATTCCTGAGTGCATAAGCCAGGAGGAATCCCTATGCATCGCCAGGTGTGACCCAAAAAGCCAAAAAGAAAAAAAGAAAACGAAGAAAGCTTAATTGAAGACAAAACTGGGGGTTTCCCAATAGTTATTCTTCATCCCACGTCTTCACCCATTGTATTCAAAGAGGTCTTAGCTGCGGTTGGCATAAGTCTGATTTCCACCTGTCCAGAGGACAGGACAGGCCCCCGATTACAGGATCAGCGTACTGCTGGCCAACCCCCTCTTCCGTCAGAAGCACACCGTGAGCTCTCCCTTTGTTCCAGATCGACGAGGTGGCGAACATTAACGACATGGATGAATACATCGAGTTACTCTACGAAGATATTCCCGACAAGGTTCGGGGCTCGGCTCTGATCCTGCAGCTGGCCCGAAACCCCGATAACTTGGAGGAACTGCTACTGAACGGTGAGGCTCGTATATAAATATCAAAAGTAGTGAAGATCTGGGGGCTGGAGTGATAGCACAGCGGGTAGGGCGTTTGCCTTGCACGCGGCCAACCCGGGTTCGAATCCCAGCATCCCATATGGTCCCCTGAGCACCGCCAGGGGAAATTCCTGAGTGCAGAGCCAGGAGTAACCCCTGTGCATCGCCAGGTGTGACCCAAAAAGCAAAAAAAAAAAAAAAAAAAAAAAAAAAAAAAAAGTAGTGAAGATCTGGGGGCTGGAGTGATAGCACAGCGGGTAGGGTGTTTGCCTTGCACACGGCCCACCCGGGTTCAAATCCCAGCATCCCATATGGTCCCCTGAGCACCGCCAGGAGTGACCCCTGTGCATTGCTGGGTGTGACCCAAAAAGCAAAAAAAAAAAAAAAAAAAAAAAAGTAGTGAAGATCATTAGCTACTTAGTTGGGGGGTGGGTGGGAGGGAGGTATATTGGGGTTCTTGGTGGTGGAACATGTGCACTGGTGAAGGGATGGGGGTTTAATCCGTATATGACTGAGACTTAAACCTGAAAGCTTTGTAATTTTTTTCACGGTGATTCAATAAAATAAAAACTTAAAAAGAAATAAAATAAAAAAATAAAAGACAATCAAGCTTCAAAAAATATAAAAAATAAAAATGCTGATTAAAAAAAAAGTAGGGGGAGAGGGGCTGGAGTGATAGCACAGCGGGGAGGGCATTGCATGCGGCCGACCCGGGTTTGATTCCCAGCATCCCATAGGGTCCCCCCACCCCCGAGCACCACCAGGAGTAATTTCTGAGTCCAGAGGCTCAGGAATCAGCCCTGAGCATAATAAATAAATCATTATAGCACTATAGCACTGCCATCCCGTTGGTCATCGATTTGTTCAAACAGGCACCAGTAACATCTCCATGGTGAGACTTGTTGTGACTGTGTTTGGCATCTTGAATACGCCACGGGGAGCTTGCCAGGCTCTGCCATGCGGGTGGGATCCTCTCGGTAGCTGGCCGGGCTCTCCGAGAGGGGCGGAGGAATAGAACCCGGGTCAGCCGCGTGCAAGGCAAACGCCCTACCCGCTGTGCTATTGCTCCAATCCAAATTAGTCAATTAATTAATTAATTAGTTAATTAGTTAATTAATTAATTAATTAATAAAAATATTGGGGGGGAGGTGAGTGCTGGAAGGAGGCCACAGAGCGTAAGTTGCCTCGCCAGCTCTGCTGCTAAGATGCGTGTCACAGGTGTGAGGTTCGTGGGCAGGCCGGCCAGGGCTCGATCCCCCAGACTCCAGCGTGGCCCTCCGAGCCCCTCTCATGGTAAGCCCTGAGCACAGCTGGTGGTGCACAAAAAAAAAAAAAAGAAGAGAGAAAAAAAAAGTCCTTGCGAAATATGAATTCTAAACTTTAGCGGAAGAAGCGAAGATCATTGATCTCCCGAAGTGAGGCAAGTTCTCGTTTTCCAAATCTTTCTTCCCTGTCGTGCCCCAGTTTCAAATCCCTAGTTGCGGAGAGACCCAGTTCCACACACGAGAGTGCAAAAGCTAAGGAACTTGATTATGAGCCTGAGCCAGCGCTAGCTTGAGCCAGGGTCCGAGTCTCTTCCAATACAATGGAGTCTTCTTTTTTTTTTTTTTTTTTTTACAAATGGTATTTTATTTTATTTAATTTATTCATTTATTTTGCTTTTTGGGTCATACCTGGCAATGCACAGGGGTTATTCCTGGCTCTTCACTCAAGAATTACCCCTGGCGGTGCTCAGGGGACCATATGGGATGCTGGGAATTGAACCCGGGTTGGCTGCGTGCAAGGCAAACGCCCTCCCTGCTGTGCTCTTGCTCCAGCCCCTACAATGGAGTCTTGACAAGGACCCCGACTCCGAATCACAAGCGGTTTCTATAGGGTTCAGAGTTAAAAAGCAATTTATATATTAGTCTGTTTTTAGCATCGGCCCTATTACAGTGGTGGTCAGCAATTAGGCAACGGTTAGCAGCAGTTTCTAAAGAGGGGACAGTGACCCCTCTTGACCGGCCGGACCCAACTGCCCAATTCCTTATCTTGGCAAATGACTCAACTGGGAGTTTACCAGAAACTGCAAGTCCTGCTCCGGGGAAACAGAAACTGAGGCCTAGCTGAGACCTCATGTTAGCTGCAGCTTGTCCTGGCTTCTGAGGAGCCTGCTTTGGGGGTCTCACATTCCCCCCTTTTCTTTAAACTAAACTGAGGAAACTTCCTCAGCCACTGGGTCACTAGTGTATTGGTATTACTGTCTCATAACCATAAGCTGAACTGTATTTATTCCGCTCTTACCAAAAACCACTATCTTGTTCAGGGTGCAAGAGGTCCATGGTCAAGGGCAAAAGCAGGAGCACTAGGGATCTCAGTTGATGCGATCAGGGTAACAAGTTGACTTCCCCAGTTCCCTTTCTATTCCAAGATACCTGTAGCACAGTCTTTACTTTACCTTTAAACACGGTTCCGGGGAGCTGGAATTGGCAGGGTAGGAGGGGAACAAGCAAGGGGTTACGTGCAAGCAAGCCAAGTATTGTTGGGTTCCCGGTATAGGGGCTCTTCTAGCTGGCCTGTGGTATAATCGCTGGGGGGGGGGTGTCACTCTATAGTTGGTTACAATAAGCTCGGTAGGTCCCTGAACAGACACACGTCCCAACGTGGGTCATAACTCGCACAGATCAAGATTAATTCTAGCTGTCTCGGTACTAGGAAGTACCCAGTGCCCAAAGTAGGGCAGGTAAGGTGCTCTCTCTGCAGCTTTCACTACGAGCATACAGAGACAGAGAATAACCCGTGCCCTTCCCACGGTTCCCCTAAGTCACTTTCATCCATCTTATCTTGAGGGGGTTGCCTCCTGCGGTCCGGAAACGCCCCTGGTCCATGTTGCTCTGTCTCCAAGGGAACAGGAAGGTCTTACGTGTGAAACGTGGACCCAGGTTTTGATTCCGTCCACCTTCAGAGCAGTTGGTGTGGTCAGGGTCACAGTACAAGGACCTCTCCACCAAGACTCGAGAGTGGCGGTCTTAGGTCACCTGACTCCGACGAGGTCTCATGTGCACGGATGAGGAGTTCACTCTGGCAGTATGTGTCAAGCCCTGCATGGGGGTAGCCTTCATGCCTGCAAAGGCCAGTAGTGCCCGGAGAAGGGAGAGATCATACGTTCTGGCCTACACTTCCTCTTTCAAGGCGAAGGTGGAGTAGTGCCAGCCCACCTGAGACTTTCAAAGGGAATGGATTTCTCCCTAAAGGGGGTTTGCACTTACAACAGGGCAATTGGGATTTTCAAGGCGGGCTTCCTTAATCTACCGACCTGTATCAATATTCCCCTTGAGATTTCACCACTTTAAATCTGTAGTGGGGGGCTGGAGTGATAGCATAGCGGAGAGGGTGTTTGCCTTGCACTCGGCCAACTCAGGTTCAATTCCCAGCATCCCATAGGGTCCCCTGAGCACTGCCAGGAGTAATTCCTGAGTGCAGAGCCAGGAGGAACCCCTGTGCATCGCTGGGTGTGACCCAAAAAAAAAAGCAAAAAAAAAAAAATCTTTAGTGGGAAAATGGTCGAAGTTCCATCTTCTGGAGCTGCTTCCTGCTGACACAGGGATGCTGACCCTACCTGCACCAGGGGTGAAATCTCAAGCTACCTTAGTTTTTAATGAGGCCCAGGCAATGAATTTGAGAAATCAAATCAGCTAGGCTAAGGAATGCTACTTGGAAATGACCAGATCTTGGGGCTGGAGCAATAGCACAGCGGGTAGGGCGTTTGCCTTGCACGCAGCTGACCCGGCTTTGATTCCCAGCATCCCATAGGGCCCCCCCCCGAGCACCGCCAGGAGTAATTCCTGAGTGCAGAGCCAGGAGTAACCCCTGAGCATCGCTGAGTATGACCCAAAAAGCAAAAAAAAAAAAAAAAAAAAAAAAAAAATAGAAATGACCAGATCTTAGAGGCAGAAAAACAAATGACAAAAGCTCAGGGTACAAGAAACAATTTTCAATAGCATAGGAAGCACAGTTCTGAGTTACTTCCTTGTTACTGCCCTGTTCATCCCTTTCACTGATATTTCATTGCATTAGTCCAGGTGTCAGTAATTTTCAGCTTTCCTTTAGACACGTCATTCCAGTGCCCATTCTTCCTCTTCTGCAGGGTCTTCTGGCTTCGAGGACATATTCTCTAATGGGGTATTAATCCCATGATGGAACAAGAATTGAGAGTTGTTAAAAATCTCTGTTCTCTCTATATGTATTAGCTAAGAATAGATACTTAGAACCTGTTTAGATGTCCACTCTCAGTACTTTAGCCAATTGACAGGCTGGGGGAAGCAATTGATCCTGTCCTTTGGGCTACAGTCCCCCCTGGTAAAGCTCTGGCTTCTGTTTTTCGTGGTGACATTTTTTTTTCTTTTTGGGTTACACCCAGCGATGCTCAGGGGTTCCTCCTGGCTCTGCACTCAGGAATTACTCCTAGCGGTGCTCGGGGGACCCTATGGGATGCTGGGAATCGAACCGAGGTCGGCTGCGTGCAAGGCAAATGCCCCACCGGCTGTGCTACCGCTCCAACCCCGAGTGGTGACATTTTTAAGGAATGTGATAATGTGGACCAGGGAGCTAGCTGGTAGTTCACGAACAGGACCAGGGCACATGTGGCTAGCCCAGACAGCATGTGCAACCCTGAGATTCTTTATAGACTAGACAGTTTACTTGTTAAATTACCCAATTAGTCAATCACCTTTGTAAAACTAGAATCTGATTCTTATAAAAAAAAAAAAAAGTGGGGCTGGAGCGATAGCACAGTGGGGAGGGTGTTTGCCTTGCACGCGGCTGACCCGGGTTCCATTCCCAGCATCCTATATGGTCCCCTGAGCACCGCCAGGAGTAATTCCTGAGTGCAGAGTCAGGAGTAACCCCTGTGTGTCGCCAGGTGTGACCCAAAAAGAAAAAAAAAAAGTTACAGAAACATGGTTTTCTCTCCTCCTTCATTTTAAGTTTGCCAGACGGCATAACAAACCTGGCTTGTTCTTTTGCATCAGCACAGCAGATTGGCCAACTCTCCATCTGGGGTACCCCCGTAACTCACTGGGGGTTGGTCAGAGACAGAGCAGGGGACATGCCAGTGACGGTGTTTAATGTCAGGGCTATCCCAGGCTCGCCCATAAGATGGAAAGATCAAGTTCCACGATGAACTTGATAGAGGTAGAGCCTTCAGCCCTCTCACCCTCTGTCCTGATTTTTCCAAACCAGCAAAACATGGTCCAGTTTTCTGAAACTGGCAAAACCTGAATAAAGTTCCTATGCAGTATGGGGAGAGATCTTCACCGCTCGGGTTCCCGGCCAATGCACCAGATGTTGTTCCAGTTCCACACATGATAATGCAAAAGCAAAGGAACTTGATTGCTAGCCCGAGCCAGAGCTAGCCCGAGCAAGGGTCCGAGTCTCATCCAACGCAGTGGAGTCTTGTCAAGGACCCGGACTGCAAATCCTTACGAGTCTGAGCCAGCGCTAGCCTGAGCTAATGATAAAGTTCCTTTGCTTTTGCATGATCATGTGTGGAACTACGCTTACGGGTCAAGCCTGAGCTAGCCACATGTGCTCTGGTCCTGTTGGCTAGCTACCAGCTAGCTCCCTGGTCCACATTATCACATTCCTTAAAAATGTCACCATGAAAAAAAATAGTCACCATGGAATTTTAATTGTGATTGCATTCAAGTTATAAGTTAATGTTTTTTTTGTTGTTGTTGTTTTATTTTGCTTTTTGGGTCACACCCGGCAATGCACAGAGGTTACTCCTGGCTCTGCACTCTGGAATCACCCCTGGCGGTGCTCAGGGGACCATATGGGATGCTGGGAATTGAACCCGGGTCGGCCGCGTGCAAGGCAAATGCCCTCCCCGCTGTGCTATCGCTCCAGCCCCTATAAGTTAATGTTTATCCACATCTAAATGCTCTCAGCTTTTCAGTTTTACTCTGTGACTTTGGGCTGGAGCGATAGTACAGCGGGGAGGGTGTTTGCCTTTCACACGGCCAACCCGGGTTTGATTCCTCCGCCCCTCTCGGAGAGCCCAGCAAGCTACCGAGAGTATCCTGCCCGCATGGCAGAGCCTGGCAAGCTCCCTGTGGCGTATTCGATATGCCAAAAACAGTCACAACAAGTCTCACAATGGAGACGTTACTGGTGCCTGCTTGAGCAAATTAATGAGCAACGGGATTTGCTCAAGCAAATCATTGACTTAGTAGCCTCTGTACCATTTCTATGGTTATTTCTCTATACTAAGGACATTTCTCTACACAAAGAGAGAAAACTGCAATGAAATTAGAAAATAGGGCATAAGCCATTCCCTAAACTTACAATATTATAGAACATAATTTTTCAAGAGATATCCTAAGTTCTTCTGGATTACAGTAGTGAGAGGCTTTTGAGAAATGTCGAATTAAACAGCTAAGTGGGACTGGAAGATGTTAAAACATTTTAAAAATAGCTAAACCAGGTTCTTTGTTGAGGAGATTTTTTTTTTTTGGCTTTGCATATGCATGTAGTTTTTCTCCATCGTTAATTAACTCCAGAATAACTTAGTTCAAAGCATACATTATACTATTGCTCTGCAAAGTGGTTTTGAATAGTGCTGGGAAGTGCTATTGTTGAATGTGAAATTTTATTTCTTATAAATTTTTATTTCTTAATCTAAATGGCCATGAAGTGCAAATAAACTAAATATTTTTCTACCACAATAATTACTAAGAATGCTATCCATGAAGTACAAGAGATCCCCAGTGCCTATTATGGAAAATTTAATTATGATCTCCATATCACACAAACATTTTCCTTCATTATTTTATTATTTTAAGAACCGGCTAGCCATATAACAACACTAATTTGAAACTGGTTGCATTACGTTATGTTCACGATAATTTTGCTTGACTCGTTAAGTTTTGCACCTTTCTCAAGACAAAAAGTATAGCAGGAGTATTTATTAACCTGCCCTGAAGCTAATTTTATAAAAAATTTTTTTAAGTTAATTGGCATTAGTTTAATATGCTGTAAAAATATTAGACCAACTTTCTGCTTCTAAGTTTGGTTATTAATGTGCTACCCTTACGCTAGAAAGCTTCTAAGTTCCTCATTATTTTTTATGCTTTGTTTTTTTCCCCATTCACCACTATTAAATTTAACGACATTATAACTGGAAATGCAAATCAAGATATAAATTATTTCACATCCTCTCCTGTAATAGACTCTGTGTGATTCCCTCTGTCATATGTTGATCGTCCTAAACCTCCACTTATGAGTCTTCAAGTGAGAGTTGGCTTCTCGTTTCAAAAATAGCGTCCCATGTTGGAAACAAGCATCCTATTTTCTGTCCCAGTTCTGTTGACGCTTCATGACTTATAAATAAGGAGACATTTAAAACTGATCGTCTTTCCTGTCGGGGACTGATCTCTTGGGCATGTTCCCTTTTGCCTTAGAAACCGCCCTGGGTGCGCTTGCAAGAGTCCTGAGAGAAGATTGGAAACAAAGTGTCGAACTGGCCACAAACATCATTTACATCTTCTTTTGCTTCTCTAGGTAAGTAGACTGAGGGCAGGAGCAATAGCACAGTGGGTAGGGTGTTTGCCTTGCACACGGCCCACCCGGGTTCGATTCCCAGCATCCCATAGGGTCTCCTGAGCACCGCCAGGAGTTATTCCTGAGTGCAGAGCCCCCAACCCTGCTCACATTTTACACCCCAAAGCCCGTGCAAGCCTGAGAGACTGCACGCAGAAATGAGGCTCCACAGAGAAGACAGACGGGGGTGGGGGGGAGATGAGATGGGGTATGGGTGGGCAAACAGGGCCTCTGGGGGAAGTCCAGAGGGAATCACGCAGACCAGCCTTTGGGGTGTAAAATGTGAGCAGGGTTGGGGGCTGGAGCAATAGCACAGCGGGGAGGGCGTTTGCCTTGGATGCGGCCGACCCGGGTTCGATCCCCGGCATCCCGTAGGGTCCCCTGAGCACCACCAGGAGTAATTCCTGAGTGCAGAGCCAGGAGTAAGCTCTGAGCATCACCAGATATGACCCCAAAAAGCAAAAAAAAAGGGGCTGGAGCAATAGCACAGCGGGGAGGGCATTTGCCTTGCACGCAGCCGACCCGGGTTCAAGTCCCAGCATCCCATAGGGTCCCCTGAGCACCACCAGGAGTGATTTCTGAGTGCAGAGCCAGGAGTAACCCCTGTGCATTGCCGGGTGTGACCCAAAAAGAAAAAAACAAAAACAAAAACAAAAACCCAGACTGACCCAGAGTTCATGTCAGAAGATATTATTAGTATAATTCAAAAGTATATTTATATGCACATACAATCGGCATATATAATCATATCTGTCTTATGTATGATTATGTGTTATTTATTTACACATTCTTTAACTGTTCATTTTGACATATTATGAAAGGTTTCTAGCATCACTCTATTCTAAAACTGCGCACCAGTGTATAAATACCGGCTGAATATATATTTGAATGAATGAATTATCTCAAAAATACATGCAAAACGTAATTACAAATACTGTTCTAGTTTATTCTTTGTTACTTCATCCAATGATAGGACCCTATTGTCAGTTTTGTTAAGACAGTGTGAATGTTTTAGATTACCTGAATAGTATTTTGGTTTGCTGCAAAAATGTGTTCAATTTCTAGCCTAAAAATAAATGTCCATGTCGAAGTCTGTACATTGAATTGACTTTCTTCATTTATGCCCTGGTTGCCCGACACAAATTCTGGGGGCTGGAGCAATAGCACAGCGGGTAGTGCCTTGCACGAGGCTGACCCGGGTTCAATTCCTCCATCCCTCTCAGAGAGCCCAGCAAGCTACTGAGAGTATCCCGCCCGCAGGGCAGAGCCCGGCAAGCTCCCCGTGGCGTATTCGATATGCCAAAAACAGTAACAAGTCTCACCATGGAGACGTTACTGGTGCCCACTCGAGCAAATCGATGAGCGAGACAGTGACAGTGACAGACAGAACCCAGCACAGCTCACCCGCACCCAAAGGGCATCCCTGTATATGTACTGACATTTGTTCTTGTTCTTTCCAGCTTTTCTCAGTTTCATGGGCTTATCACTCACTACAAAATCGGAGCTCTGTGTATGAATATCATTGATCATGAATTAAAAAGACATGAACTTTGGCAAGAAGAACTTTCAAAGAAGAAGAAAGCTGATATCCTTTCAAACAGGCACTTTCTCCCCACTTCCGATGCCTGTTAATCAGAGTTTGGGATGGGTGGAATGTTGGTTTTTCTCTTTTCTTCTTTTTTTTCTTCTTTTTTGTCATTTGTATTATTTGGAGGGAAATGCAAATGTGTTGAAGGCTAAGCTAAGGAGTATCACTGTATCACTGTCATCCTGTTGTTCATTGATTTACTCAAGCAGGCACCAGTAACATCTCTATTACACTCAGCTCTGAGATTTTTGCAGCCTCTCCTTACTCATCTTTCCCAATGATTGGAGGCTCTTACCGGGTCAGGGGAATGGACCTATTTTTGGTTATGCCTATATGCCTATGTTACTGTTTTTGGCATATTGAATACACCACGGGTAGCTTGCCAGTCTCTGCCCGTGCGGGCGGGATACTCTTGGTAGCTTGCCGGGCTCTCCAAGAGGTATGTATATATCTGTTAGTGTATTTTGGATATGAATACGCCACGGGGAGCTTGCCAGGCTCTCCCAAGTGGGCAATAGACTCTCGGTAGCTTGTCAGGTTCTCTAAGCTAAGGAGAAAAACTCAGAAATAATGTACTTTGGGACATGTGTCATATTTGTATGACTTGAATTAGTTGGTAAGATAAAGATAAATTAGTTGGTAGTGGTATTCCTGGGTGACTATGAGTATCTCTACTCACTAATATTGGTACTTTTTAGCCTATTATACCATTTCCTAAAACTTTCCAGGGAGCGTTTTTCAGTAGGTCTGCTTTGAAGAATGTGGATGGTCCTTTTTTTTTTTGCTTTTTTTGGGTCATACCCAGTGATGCACAGGGGTTACTCCTGGCTTTGCACTCAGGAATTACTCCTGGCGGTGCTCAGGGGACCCTATGGGATGTGGGATTCGAACCCGGGTCGGCTGCATGCAAGGCAAACGCCTTACCCGCTATGCTATCGCTCCAGCCCCAAATGTGGATGGTCCTTAACTCAGATTGTTTACTTGACGACGATCCTGACAGCCAAACCTTAAGAAAAGATTATGAGAAAACTTTTAAAAAGTACCAGGGGCTGGTGGTGAAACAGGAACAACTCTTACGAGGTATGAATTTCAGAGCAATGAGACGCGTGACAGGGAGTCTTCAGGGTAATATCAGTAAAGCTAATAGAATAACAGAAAGTTCCATAAATTTTGATATGCCCCAACTTTATAGCTTTGTTTTTTAATAGTGATCACCTTTTTTTTTTTTTATTGAATCACCGTGAGATACAGTTACAAAGCTTTCATGTTTGGGTTTCAGTCATAAACGACAACTTTAAATGTGTAACATATATATTTTTTCTTTTTGGGTCACACCTGGCGATGCACAGGGGTTACTCCTGGCTCTGCACTCAGGAATCACTCCTGGCGGTGCTCAGGGGACCCTATGGGATGCTGGGAATCAAACCCGGGTCGACCGCGTGCAACCGACTGGTGGGGGGGTACCCCACATCAGAGCCGAGGGGTGCAGTGTCGGTGCCTTTACAGTCTGTGACATTCATATAACCACAAGGTCAGCAATCAACACTTAGGGTCAGCACCAGTATCACCTGTGGTCCTCCGAGCACTTCCGGGGCTCACTCCAAAAAACCCCAAACTCCTGGAGGTGATAAGATACCAATTGCAAACTCTGTACAAGGCGAGGACCTCACCCACTGTACTATTTCTCCAGCCCCTTAAAAATATTACACATTTAGGGGGCTGGAGCGATAGCACAGCAGGTAGGGCGTTTGCCTTGCACGTGGCCGACCCGGGTTTGATTCCCAGCATCCCATAGGGTCCCCTGAGCACCGCCAGGAGTGATTCCTGAGTGCAGAGCCAGGAGTAACCCCTGACCTGAGCATCGCTGAGTGTGACCCAAAAAGAAAAAAAAAAAGCAAAAAAATAATAACCAGCGTAGCCAGAACGACCTTTGTCCCGTGTTGTTAGGTAGAAATGATTTGTCAGCTGTGGGTTCAGTGTCATCTGGCCAACTCTGCCCTGTTCCCTTCCCCCAGTGGCTCTGTATTTGCTCCTGAACCTGGCCGAGGACACGCGGACGGAACTGAAGATGCGAAACAAGAACATCGTCCACATGCTGGTGAAAGCTCTCGACCGGGAGAACTTCGAGCTGCTCATCCTCGTCGTGTCGTTCCTGAAGAAACTCAGCATCTTCATGGAGAACAAGAACGATATGGTAATTCACACGGAGCCCATCTGTGTTCGCTGTTGTTTGAATGAGAGTGGGTCGAAGGGCCAGAGAGTGAGTGCAGTGGGTAGCGCGTCGACCCCTGCACCCGACACAGTGCCCCAAGAACAGAGCTGGGAGCACGCCCCAGTCCTGCCGGGTGCCCCCCTCCCCGACCCCCGCCTCCCCAGGTAAAGCTAGAAACAAACATTTTCCAAAACCAAGAGGACAGAAATGTAAAGAACAAGACAAAAGACTCGAGAAAATACTAGGATGCACTGCAACTTGCGTCTCCCTTTCTTTTCAATGTCTTGGGCTGTGTCAGTTCAATCCTGCTTCCCTGGGAGGGGGGGGGTCTCTAGGTTTACTCTGGGCTCTGCACTCAGGGATCACTCTTGGCGGTGTTGGGATGCTGAGGATCGAACCCAAGTTGGCAACGTGCCAGGCAAACGCCCTCCCCACTGTGCTGTCGCTCCAGCTCCCAAATTTTCTGTTCTTTCCTACCCATGATCCTCAGTCAGACCTTTTCAGTTGCTGATTTTTTTAACCCCTGATTATTGCCAGGTGTGACCCAGAAGGAAAAAAAAAATAGCAATAAATAAAGCGATAAATGAATGAAAATACCGTGACCGCCTTTTGTCCCGCCGGGCCTCCCAGAACCTCACCAAGCACGCTCTTCCACAGGTGGAAATGGACATTGTGGAGAAACTGGTTAAAATGATTCCGTGCGAGCACGAAGATCTGCTGAACATTACCCTCCGACTTCTCCTCAACCTTTCCTTCGACACGGGGCTGAGGAACAAGATGGTGCAAGTCGGACTGCTCCCCAAACTCACTGCACTCCTAGGTATGCTCCCCAAGTCACTGCACCCCCTCGGGATGCTTCCCAAGTCACTGCACTCCCTAGGGATGCTGCCCAAGTCACTGCACCCCCATGGGATGCTGCCCAAGTCACTGCACCAATAGGGTTGCTCTTTAGTCACCAGTGGAATTTCTAACAACATTGGAAAACTGAGCTGTGGCAAGTCTGATGAACAGGGGCTGGAGCCTTGCACAGTGGGGAGGCATTGGCCTTGCATGCAGCTGACCCGGGTTCGATCCCCGGCATCCCATAGGGTCCTCCCGCCAGGAGTGAGAGCATCGCTGGGTGGGACCCCAAAAGCCAAAAAGAAAGTCTGCTGAATATTCCGTATATGTCCCCTGATTGGGAGCTGCCTGATGACACAAAACAGAATAGGGAGAAAGTAGCTTACATTAGGATTTTCACGGATTTTTTTTCTGGTGAATTTATTTATTTTAATTTTAATAGTTTTTAAAGATTTTATTATTGAATCACTGTGAGATAGATCTTTACAAAGCTGTTCATAATTTGGTTTGGAATAGGAAATTTTAACTCTTTCTATACCCATCTGCAACCAAAGTGAAGGTATAACAGTGCTCCCAGGAAAACAGAACTTCTGCGTCTGTCAGCGTTTTATTAAGATGCAGGGGTTGAGGCCAGAGCATCTCTTCGGTCTTGACTTTGGTTTTGGACTAAACCTCAAAGTGCAGGTAGCTCTAAACTCCCGTTCCAAGCCTTCAGGAGACGCTTTGAGCAATATCATTCCAGTTACCTCCAGAGAGACCCCAAAGTAAAAGATGAAACTAAATGAAATTTGGGGCCGGAGAGCTAGGACAGCGGGTAGGATACTTGCCTTGCACGCTGCTGATCCGGGTTCAATCCCTGGTACCCCATATATTCTCTGTGAGCAATGCCAGGTGGGACCCCTGAGCAGAGAGCTATGAGCACCGCCAGGGGTGCCCCAAAAGCAAACAAAAGAAAGTGCAGACGTTTGACTTGTTGTTTCCTGCGGGAGTAATAGCACAGGGCATTTGCCTTTCACGTGGCCGACCCGTGTTCAATTCTTCCGCCCCTCTCGGAGAGCCCGGCAAGCTACCGAGAGTATCCTGCCCGCACGGCAGAGCCTGGCAAGCTCCCCGTGGCGTATTGGATGTGCCAAAAAGAGTAACAAATAAGTCTCACAATCGAGAGACGTTACTGGTGCCCACTCGAACAAATCGGATGAGCAACGGGATGACAGTGATACAGTGATACTTTTCAAATAAGCTCCCAATTTTAAGCCACCAATTCATTATGGCCTTTTGGAGCTTTGCTCCTTTGTAAACTTGGCAATGTTCCTTCGAATGCATCACTTCCCAGGAGCTACCTATTACATGTGATTATTAATAAGCGGCCCTGTGACCTTGGTGGCTTAAAATAGAGCAGAAGTTCGTTTCTTGTTCACAGGGCATGTCCGTTATGGGCAAGCTGAAAATGCTATGTACTTGCACTTGTTAAGACCCAGATTCATGGAACCTCAAGGTGAACTCTGCACCAGGAAAGGGAAAACAGAGAAAACGAGGAATTATACGCTTTCAAAAAATTATTATTGGGGCCGGAGTGATAGCACAGTGGGTAGGGCCTTTGCCTTGCACGCGGCCGACCCGGGTTCGATCCCCGGTATCCCATATGGTCCCCCAAGCACCGCCAGGAGTAATTCCTGAGTGCAGAACCAGGAGTAACCCCTGAGCATTGCTGGGTGTGACCCAAAAAGCAAAAAAAAAAAAATTAAAATAATAATAATAATTATTAATAATAATAAAACATTATTGATAGTATCAATTATTATCAACAATAAAATTAATTATTGTAGCAGTTATTTATTGATTATTAATAGTGATTATTATTTATTAATCAATAGTTATTAGTTATTAGCATTAATTAATGATAAGGTTGATGTTATTAATAATGATTTTTTAAAAAGCGTGTAATTCCTCATTTTCTCTTTTAATTGAATCACCGTGAGAACAGTTACAAAGCTTTGCAGTTTAAGTCTCGGCCATATAATGATCAAACACCCATCCCTTCACCCGTGCACATGTTCCACCACCAAAAACCCCCCATCCCGCCCTCCCCCCGCCAGTGTGGCAGATGATTTCCACTTTACTCTCTCTCCACTCTGATCACATTCAATATTTCGACAAAAAAAAAAAAAACCACCATTAGTATTTGGAATTTTCCCCAACAATGAGACCTGCCGAAAAGGCATCATTAGATCATCTGTAGTATATTGCTGGTTATGAAGAGCGTATGATGCGGCCGCGTGATTTGGGAGTTCTGATAATTTAGTAATAAGTCTGGAGGGGTGAGGGGCCGGTTCCACCCCCCCACCCCACGAGGCCCCAGTCTCGTCACTGCAGTCTCAGACCTGGCTGTCCAGTACACTCTGGAACAGTGGTGACCACCGTGCTGCCGGAGGGAAAGGACAGAAGGGACAGACACCCTCCCCCCGCCCCCGGGGTGGCACGGCGCCGTAGTTTAATGCTCAGTCCAGATGCATTTCTGCCCGAAGCCGCTGGGTTCTGAGATTGGTTTGTGTGCCTCTGGGATCATGGCCGTTCAGGAGCCAGAGGAACCGTTTGTGGGTGTTGACTTGGACCCTTGTCGGGGCGGGGCACACGCTTTTCTTAAAGGGTCTCCGTCCTCAAGGGACAGATGCTCTCTGCGCTTCTCTTCCCGCTGGCCAAAGTCGCAGGGCATTGCACATGTGAGTGGGGAGAAGGGGGAGAATGAGAACTCGGGTGAGCACTGCCTTTGAGTCCTAAACGAGAGACTCCCCCCCCCCCCCCATTTCTGAGCATCAGCTGGTTCCGGGATTCCCAGCCGCTCCTAAAGATTTTGCCCCGAGACTTTCTAGCCAGTCCTAGAGCATATGATCGTCCTAGCAGCCCCGAGTGGCTCAGAGCGTGTGATGGGATGCTGGAATTCTGGGGTGGGCCCCCTGCGACTTTTCACACTGCTTAATCAGTAGGCTGCTTTGTGGTATTACACCGATTCTGTGACCCGTACGAGTTTCCTTATATCCTGTATGTAGGTACTGACTGAGTTCACAAAATAAAGTATGGGTGGGTGCTGTGACTATGTGTGATCGGTGGCCCAGGCTGCCTCCCCTCCTCCCCGGTCCTTCCTGGCAGAGAGGCAGAGAGGCAGAGAGACAGAGAGACAGAGAGACAGAGAGACCGCAGCCTGATGGTGAAAATGGCCCATCTAATGCAGAGCGGCTAGCATCCTTATAGAACATCTGAGGGGCATTGAGGCATAGCACTTAGGTGTGATTGATCATTTGCATCTAGAAATTTACATAGATCATTTACATAGGGAGTCATTAGCATAGAAAATTCTCTTGGGGACATTAAGGCAAGGGACATCTTCATTGCTTTTAATTTTTCCTGTAGCTGTATATGTTCTCAATACCTGCAGTCATTTGGATAAACACAGTAAGAGACAGAGAGCCCAACACTTAGTTCTCTGGGCTGAAAAAGAGTGAGTGAGGCTTTTACCATAAATCCTAGACTAAGTCCTCAGGCCAGTTCAGCTTGTCCTTCCCCATGGGGGTCCTGGCTCTTAAGTCATAACGGTGTGCATCAAAACCAAGCATTTATGCTTTCTAGACTGTCCCATTTCGATGCTTTGCTATTCGACCCAGGTCCATCCCAGTCCCACGGCGGGACCTCCCTTGTGGGGTGTTAGGAACTACGGCAACTGAAGCCTGGGTCCAGTAATTGTGACAGATACCCAGGAGTAGCTATATTTCAGAGTCAATCAATTCCCAAATATCAGGAGCATAGCTTCAAGGTTTTTTCTGTGTTTAACCAAAGACATTGCTCTATAGTAAAACATAAAGTCTTTGGGGAAGTAGAAAAGCAGATATCAATACACAGCACTTCAAATACAAAGCAGTTACAAACACAAAGTTCAGAATTACCAGAAGGTTTTGGCTTATACGTAATCAAGACTGACTTAGGGAACTGTAAACTCGAACTAAATTAGGGATGCTAGCAAGAGCATGGTAAGCTTTTCTGGGAAGAGAAAAAGGGGCCATTCACTGATGACGCCTAAAACGCTTTGGGTTATTGAGTAGGGAAGCATTAAAATGAAGTAGTGCAACAAATGCTGAGAAATTTACACATACATGAAATCATTGTGAAAACATAGAATATGAACTACAGATGGATTCTGAAGATGGATCTATTGAAACCAAGCTCTTCAGTCCGGTACCATTTGGGGTATTTCGTCTTCTCTGTATGATTGTGGTGTTTTATTTTCACCTGTGGGGCCACAGCCCCTGGCATGTAGGAATCCAGAGCTCGGGACCCTGCGATGTCTGGGCCATAGGTGTGTGGAGATCACCAGGGCCTTACCTGGTGGTACCTGTATGAAGGTCTTAAAAAAAAAAAATCCCATCTTTCTTTCCTGAAATGTTTTCTCAAATTTACAAGTAAGGGGCTGGAGCGGTAGTACAGCGGGCATTTGCCTTGCACGCTGCCAACCTGGGTTCAATCCCCCAGCATCCCATAGGGTCCCCCGAGCACTGCCAGGAGTAATTCCTGAGTGCAGAGCCAGGAGGAACCCCTGAGCATCGCTGGGTGTGACCCCAAAAGAAAAAACAATTTACAAGTAAGGTCATCAGCCGTAATTTAGAATCTGTGTTCTGTTCTGGGCTGGAGTGATAGCACAGCGAGTAGGGCGTTTGCCTTGCACGTGGCTGACCCGGGTTCGATTCCTCCGCCCCTCTTGGAGAGCCCGGCAAGCTACCGAAAGGATCCCGCCCGCACGGCAGAGCCTGGCAAGCTCCCCGTGGCGTATTCGAGATGCCAAACACAGTCACAATAAGTCTCACCATGGAGACGTGACTGGCGCCCGCTCGAGCCAATTGATGAGCAATGGGACAGTGACAGTTCTGTTCTGAGGAGCGTTTAGGGCAGAGGGTCAGCGTTTCTGGGGTCCGGTGCCCTCTGAACTTGGGTCACGAGTGCCATTCCGAAGGTCGTGTCTCAGATGACCTACAGATACAATTCTGCTGTCCCCAAGCCTCTCCCCACACAGACTGGCGCCAGGCGCGGTGCGGTTCTCATTTTTGCTCGCAGGTTTCTATTTTCCCCCTCCCTCCCTGGCCTGTCACCTCTCATTTCTCCTGCTCCCGCTGCCTCGCTTTCCCTCCCCGCCAAAGATCGAGTCCTCGGACACTGACAGCGTGACTTACTCAGAGCGTGTATGTTGGGGGGAAAATGAATTCCAAATGATGACCCGAGGGGCTCTCTGCCCGAGACCTCCTCCCGCTCTGCTACCCGGCTGCTGGGACATCTTTTGAGACACAAGAAGCCTTTTCTGCCTCGTCCTGCCCTTGGCTTTGTTCAGAGAAACCGCATCTCGCCTCTAAGGGAGTCCCCCGATTCCCAGGGTACCAGCCACACTTGCCCTGCAAGTGAGACCGCTAACTCCTGATGCAGTGAATTCCGCAGCCAAGACGCAGAAGGCCTGATGCAGAGCTGTAGCTGCCTCCGCACGTGTTCCTGGGAGGCTCAGGGGGGCTCCCAGTCAGTGCTCCTCGAGTTCTCCAGCCTGCCCAACGATTCTCAGCCCTCCGGGACCTGAGAATGTGGTGTCGCTGGACAAAAGCGATTTTCTCTTTGCGGGGAGTGGGGTACTCAGGGCTTACTCCCAGCTCTGAGCTCAGGGTCACTCCTGGCAGTGCTCAGGGGGGCCAGATGGAGTGGCGGGGACCCAGTAGGCGGGGACCCAGTAGGTCACTCGCAGGGCCAGTGCCCTACTGCTGTGCTGTCCTTCTGGTCCTGTCTCGGGGGATGCTCTTTGAACTGAAAGTGATACCGATTTTAAGTAGGTTTTCATTATTATTATTATTATTATTATTATTATTATTATCATCATCATCATCATCATCATCATCATCATCATCATCTGCTTTTGGGGTCACACCCGGCGATGCTCAGGGCTGACTCCTGGCTCTGCACTCCGGAATCACTCCTGGCCGTGCCTGGGGGACCCTATGGGATGCTGGGAATCGAACCCAGGTCAGTCACATGCAAGGCAAACGCCCTCCCCGCTGTGCCATGGCTCCAGCCCCTCATCATCATCATCATCATTATTATTATTATTATTATTATTATAGAACCTGCAACTAAAAAATCTTCCCAGACTAAATAATCAAGTGCTTTTAACAAGAGTGCAGTGAATCATGAGACTTGTGATTTAGTCCAGGCATAAATCATGTCATAGCTCTTCTCTGAGTGAACCAATGAAGCCGGAAATCATTTCACTGTCATTTTCTCATGTCAAACGTTTGTTAAGGATTATCGAATTTAGCTTTAGCTTTTTCCTTGGACACTTGGAATTCCTAAGGAGACTGAAGGGAAATCCTAGAAATCCTTATTTAACTTTTTCTTTTCCTCCGCTTCCCTGAATCCGGTTTGTCTGACTGGTTTTGATCTTTTCCTAAGAGTAAACAGCTCGTATCTCTCAACCTGTGTCAAAAGTTTTATTTCCTTCATTGGAAAACCTTTCATATAAAATTATCCCTTGAGTATTGTTTTTCCTCCCAAATGCCACCCAACGTAGCTTCTTTCTTTTTTTTTTTTTTTTTAATATTCTTTTCTTGAGTTCGATTTCAGGGATCCTAAATGTAGCTGCCTGGTTCATCATCTTTGATACACATTTTCCGTTCCACTTGGACATGAGATTGACAGTTTCTCCTGCTCCGTGGCTGTCCTGCCATCTGGGAGAGCTATCAGAAGCCATCAGCACACATATGATGGATGCAAATACCCTCGAAAGCTTGTCTTAGACGCTTGCGTTTCTTCAGGATGCTTTAGTTTTATTTTCCGTTCTCCCCTTCTTCCCTCCGACCCCAGGACAGTGACTTAACCTCTCTCAAGCGTCTGCAGTGCCTTTAGCTCATCCAGGAACCGTGTTTAAAAAATATATATATTCCCCGGCCCCAGGTCCTTACGCCACTTGACCTCCGTGTGTCCCACGAGTGCTGGCTTAGGTCAGAGTGTCCCGGGGCAGCGGGGAGGGGGGGAAGGGCAAGGAAATTCCTTGTCATGCTATCTTCCTCCGTTCCCCAGGGGACGCGGCGATAGTTTCCAAAGTAACTGGAAAACCAGATCCTCGGAGCCTTTTGTCTGCGGCGGTTGGAAAATTCGTGCTTGGCCCCTCCCGTTGGCTCTGACCTGGCCGTTCGTTCGGGGGAAAAGAAGCGTTGTCTGGTTCGAGGGAGGGGGTAGGTGTTAGCCCAGAGGCAGACGCCCCGTCTGTTCTTGGGTTCCTGGGGAGGGCCCTGGTCTCTCCCCATGACGTTGGTCCCCGTTTATCAGCTGACACTTCAGGGCAGGACACTGCATTGTACACCTTCTCCCCTCCCTTGGGCCAATGGGATGCCGGAAGCCAGAGCAGACTTCAGAACCGGGCTCGGCCCTGCCAAGCTCCTGGCACCAAAGTTGTGAGTCGGCCTCTCTCTGGAACTGGACCTCCTTGAAGCCCCAAGGCAGAGAGCAGCCTGCAAAGGCACCCCTAAGGGCTGGAGCAATAGCACAGCGGGGAGGGCGTTTGCTTCGCACGCGGCCGACCCGGGTTCGAATCCCAGCATCCCATAGGGTCCCCTGAGCACCGCCAGGAGTAACTCCTGAGTGCAGAGCCAGGAGTCAGCCCTGAGCATCGCCGGGTGTGACCCAAAAAGCAAAAAAAAAAAAGGCGCCCCGAACTGCTTGTGTCCCCGACTAACGCGGGTGATGGTTCTGTAGCCTGCCCTGGGTGCTCCCACCCGCTCTGGGACGTTCTGTGATCCAAATAGGCCCCACACATGTTCTCCCCGGGGCCGGCCTTTAATTCCCCTCAAGCACTGCCCCTGACGTCCGTGGCTGACCTCACCTGGGTCTGGGTCTGGTGGCTGGCTCGTCAGCAATACTGTCCCCACGGAGCCGAATTCATTCCCAGCCCTGATTTCAATTCAAACGACTGCGGCTTTGGCTGGGTCACTTGGAGGCGGGTCAGAGGGGTTATTCGTTGGCCCGACTTCATTATGATCTTATCTCTAGGAACAGGAAGCCCCCCCCACACACCCAGAGGGGCCATGGTGGGGAAGAGCTGGTTGATGGGACCAAATGCTCAGTTTGTCACAAACCTGTCATCTTGCTTGTGGCTCCCCAGGCCCGTGGTAACCTCAAAGATCACAGACATAAGAATGATGGACAATGGGCCGGAGTGATAGCACACGCCAGCAGGTAGGGCGTTTGCCTTGCACGCAGCCGACCTGGGTTCAATTCCCAGCATTCCATAGGGTCCCCCAAGCTCTGCCAGGAGTGATTCCTGAGTGCAGAGCCAGGAGGAACCCCTGTGCATCGCCGGGTGTGAGCCTAAAAAGCAAAAAAAAAAAAAAAAAAAAAGGTGTGAGTAGAAAACTCAGTTTTTCAGTATTCCACGTGAGCGTGGGGGCTAGAGAGCCCCGGCACCGTCCACGCGTGGCTGTCAAGTACATACGATGTCATATGATGTACTGGACGCTCATCAGAGCGCGTGTTTGGGTCTCTGTGCAGTTTCACGGGAAGTTCGCCAGGAGAGACGTTTGCCCTTACATCCACAGGCGCAGCGGCGTGGCCATCACCCAAATTATCTAGACCCACGTGTCATCCGGGCAGGTTCTTAGACCACCCCCCCCCCCGCCCCAGGGTGCTTAGTCTGGGCCCATCTGCATAGCGGGCCTGTGCTGAAAGGAAATTTTGGATTGGTTGTGGCAGGAAAGTTAAGAGTTCCTCCCCTCAGCGCCACGTGGCCCAGCCTGCCTCACGGGTCCACACGAATCACCGCCCAGGAGAGCTAGATCATAGTTGTGGGAGACACATTCTCTTCCCCGGGAAGGGAAACTCTGTTTTGTTTTGTTTTTTTTTGCTTTTTGGGTCCCACCCGGCGATGCACAGGGGTTACTCCTGGCTCTTCACTCAGGAATTACTCCTGGCGGTGCTCAGGGGACCCTATGGGATGCTGGGAATCGAACCGGGGTCGGCCACGTGCAAGGCAAACACCCTACCCACTGTGCTATCGCTCCAGCCACGGGAAACTCTCTTTTGAGGTATTCCACATGGATATAAATGTTCCTCCCTTCTGTGATCAGCTCCCTCAACACCCCCCCACCCACCCCGCTACCTACCCCTGCTTCAATGGTCTTGAGGGGAACATGTGACACCTGATTTTTTTTTCTTTTTGGGTCACACCTGGTGATGTTCAGGGGTTACTCCTGGCACACCTGATTTTTTTTTTGCTTTTTGGGTCATATCCAGTGATGCACAGGGGTTACTCCTGGCTCATGCACTCAGGAATCACTCCCGGCGGTGCTCGGGGGACCCTATGGGATGCTGGGAATCGAACCCGGGTCGGCCACGTGCAAGGCAAAACACCCTCCCCGCTGTGCTATTGCTCCAGCCCCGGCACCTGATTCATCTTGATGGGGATTATATTAAGTAATCTGGGTTTCAGGATATTTTTCAAGGCCGCAGAAAGATTTTATCAGTGTGTTGGGAGGCAGACCGGGTCAAGAGTCAAGTGATAAATGTTTGATTTCTTCCGGCTGAGACAAGTTTGATTTCCCTCGTTGGGGGCGATTTGCAGAGCAAATATTGTTGGACCCGAAACTTTGATGCATGAAAAAATTAAGGGCTGTTTCTTTTGACCACTTCTGCCATCTGCCCTTCAAAGAGAGCTGCAAGCTTGAGGTTCCAAATACCTCTGCAATTTCCCCCATAATATTCAGTCTACTTTTTTCATTGCACTTGAATGCAACCTGAACGTTCATCTCTCAAAAGCGTGCTAAAGTGAAGAAATAAAGTCTGTCTTTCTTGGAGAAAGAGGGCAGCATATTTTTGCTCTCTTTACCTGTTCTGAGTTATTTATGGAAAAGCGCTTTGGAAACAGCTGGAGCGATATGGTTTCCAATTAGGAGGTATTTCCACTTTTTAAAACTCCTTCGCCTTTCCATGATGAATGTTTTTGGGTTATGGGTGTTTCCCCCTTCCCCCCCTGTTTAAAGAACTGGAAGTATATTTCTTAAATATATATATATATATATATATATATATATATATACACACACATATATATACTATTTTTCTTTAAAAAACAACACTTCATTTGGCCTGTTTATTACAAAACTGTTATGGAATTTAACCCATCTGTGACAGAACTCAGCTCCTGGTAGACAATCGCTCCATTTCTCAATTTTTAACAGGCTTCATTTATCCTATAAATAAACCTACATTTTATTACCTGATCCAGTGAGCGAACCGTGGGGGTCAGATGTGGAAACTCTTTTAACGGGAAGCGTATGACTGAGGTAAAGTCGTATCAAGATTGCCCGGAGTCATTAACGGTAGTAAAATTTATGCTCCCTCCCTGTTTTCCCAATTAAATCAAGAAGCCCTTTTTTCCTCAGACGCTTCTATCACCAGCTGGTTCTAATACTCGCTGTGTGAATAGGGCCCGGGGTGTCTCCGTTTCTCCTCAGTGAGGCTCAGGCCTGACGTGATTTGAGGTGATGGCGTGGACCCTTCAGTCTGGAAGGCGGTAATTGCAAGGGTCTTTCTCTTGGTGTTTATCACTGCCACAAGTATGCATGCTTCATAGGTCTTATAAAGGAGTTGTTGCAGTATGCTCTGGATGTAATAAAAGAGCACGGCAAACAAGGTAATAAAAATCATTGAAAACATGCTGAAGATATTAGAAAACCAGCTACATAGCAAAATGTCCAGATAGCACGTGTTAAAAAAAAAAAAGGTAGGGACATGCACCCAGTGTTTTGCATTGCAGAGTGATTAGTGGCCTCTTCTTCCAGTGACTGTCATCTGGGATTGTTATTTGTGAATGGTGGATCTCTCCTCTCAACCTCTTCTGGGCAAATGGACGTCAAATCACTTACCCAGGAACTGTCGTCTCACTAAATGACTTTTATGCTTGTTTTCTTACTGATCATTATGGCCGACGAGTTCTGACTTTTTCTCCCCCTTCCATTCATGGTTTAAAACATTTTGGCTTTCAGGGGGCTTAGCCATAGCACAGCGGGGAGGGCATTTGCCTGGCACGCGGCCGACCTCGGTTCGATCCCCGGCATCCCATAGGGTCCTCTGAGCGCCGCCAGGAGTGATTCCTGAGCGCAGGAAGGAAGGAAGGAAGGAAGGAAGGAAGGAAGGAAGGAAGGAAGGAAGGAAGGAAGGAAGGGAGGGAGGGAGGGAGGGAGGGAGGGAGGGAGGGGAGGAAGAGAGGGAGGGAAGGAGGGAGAGAGGGAGGGAAGGAGGGAGAGAGAAAAGGAAGGAAGGAAGAAAGGAAGGAAGGAAAGAAGGAAGGAAGGAAGGAAAGGAGAGGAGGAAGAGAGGGAGGGAAGGAGGGAGAGAGAAAAGGAAGGAAGGAAGGAAGGAGGGAGGGAGGGAGGGAGGGAAGGAAGAAAGGAGGGAGGGGAGAAAGGAAGGAAGGAAGGAAGGGAGGAAGGGAGGAAGGAAGGGAGGGAGGGAGGAAGGGAGGGAAGAAGGAAAGGAAGGAAGGGAGGAAGGGAGAAAGGAAGGGAGGGAGGGAGGAAGGGAGGGAAGAAGGAAAGGAAGGAAGGGAGGAAGGGAGGGAAGGAGGAAAGGAAGGAAGGGAGGAAGGGAGGGAAGGAAGGGAGGGAGGGAGGAAGGGAGGGAAGGAGGAAAGGAAGGAAGGAAGGAAGGGAGGGAAGGAGGAAAGGGAGGAAGGGAGGGAAGGAAGGGAGGGAGGGAAGGAAGGGAGGGAGGGAAAAGATTTGGCTTTTGGGGCCAGACAGATTGCATAGTGAGTAAGGTGCTTGCACAGGGCTGACCCAACTTCATCCCGGGATCCATACAGTGACCCCCGGGCCCCACCAGGAGTGATCCCAGTGACCCAAGGGTAAGGCCTGAGCACAACCTAGAGAGAATGGCTCCCAAGGAAACAGATTTTTCACTCGATTTGAGCAGACCAAAGAGAGAGCAAGATCATTAATAAAGACCGTAGCCAGAGCCTTCAGTGCAGCCTAGCAGGTGTCAATCTGAAATACGTGCTCGGCATCAGTTGCCCCCAAGTTATGCCGAATCGTTGTCCAGAGATGCCCAGTGCGCATCTCGTCCCGGTTCAGTGCATCTCTCGTCACCACATATGTTCAGCCATGGTTGCGTCTTTTTTTTTTTTTTAGAATTTAAGAGCTTTATTTATTTTTTGCTTCTTGGGTCACACCCGGCTATGCACAGGGGTCACTCCTGGCTCTGCACTCAGGAATTACTCCTAGCGGTGCTCAGGGGACCATATGGGATGCTGGGAATCAAACCCGGGTCGGCCACGTGCAAGGCAAACACCCTACCCGCTGTGCTATCTCTCCAGCCCCCACAGTTGCGTCTTAACAAATGCATCTGTGCTACCGTTTTCGCTTGGGAGCTTTGGTTCTAGTCAACTCAGAGTAAACCTCAGTGCTTTGTGATTTGGGGACATCTTGGCTGTTCGGTAGGGGACCCCGGTTAGTGACGCGATGCGGGCAAGGGCGGGTACAGGTGGAAACTGGCTCGCTCTGAACCCTGTCTGGCTGAATCGTGAATGAGAAACATCCCGCGTGTCTGACAAAATTACTAACTCCAAGTGTGTGTGTGTGTGTGTGTGTGTGTGTGTGTGTGTTTTCCAACTAATCGCTTCAAAGATGAAAACGCCGAAGGTATTTTCAAATCCAAAACCCATTAGTTTGTGTTCGCCGTCTAATTGGCAGAAAATCAGTGGTGAGGCAGCCCCTTTAGCAGTTCCAGCTGAACTACAGCTGTGAGTTTCTTTAAAAAAAAAAAAGTGTGTAGGGGTGGGGTGGGGGGGAGCCTCCTCGAATGTATTTTATAAGTGCCATAATTCCCACAAAATCAGTTACTGGAGCTAATGGCTAGTTTGTTAAAGCATTAACTGCCCTCAGCTGGGAATGAGCAATTTGGGGGAAAGCTGCTAAGATAATTCAGCAACACTTTCAAGATGCAGTTAATGAACGGCGAATTCCTGTGGAAGTCCTATCGAAAAACCGTGACCCCGGCACTTAAGAGCCAGCGAGTCCATCATGATTCATGTTTATGACTATCAACGCCAGAGGAATCATAATGACCAGCCGCTCTCACCCTGCCCCGCCCCCCCTCCCCCCCCCCCCCCCGGCCTCGTTACTCGGACAGCCCTGACTAATCCCCCTCTGGTGCCCGAGTCTTCAGCAAACTCCCTCTCTGCACTGCACGGCTCAAAGTTGTAGGACCTTTGGTGCTCTGCCAGCAGCCAGCTCTGAGAGGGGGGTCCCCTTCGGGAGTAATTGGTGCCTGTGGCTCTTAAAGGGGTGCTCTTGACGTGCCTGCCATCCGTAGGACATGGGGGGCTTCGGAACTGCTTAGGTGGAGTTTATGGTTCTTAGTCCTGGATTCTTAGGGGGACAGCACACCCCCACCGCCCGCCCAGTCCTCAATTAAATTAGGACATACACGATTATGGTTCCCCCCCCCCCATGGAGAATTCTTTTGTAAGCGCTCATCTCCTTTTTTTTCCCCAATGAATAAGCAGAACTAATCGCTTTCAGGCGAGAGAGTAAACTCTTCATTTTACTCAGCCCCTTTTAATCTCTCTTAATGACTGTTTATTGCCATGCGATCTGTGGGTTAGTCGTAAGTAATAATCAGAAATGTTGGCCGCCGGGAAGCTGCTGCTTTTTTCCACACACAGCTGTGTACAAAAGATAAACTTGGCTCACTCCGGCATCCACCGTGCCCTGAAATACTTTCTGATTTATTTGTTTGTTTGTTTTTGGCTTTTTGACTCCTGGCTCTGCACTCAGGAATCACTCCTGGTGGGGCTTGGGGGACCCTATGGGATGCCGGGGATCGAACCCAGGTCAGCCGTGTGCAAGGCAAATGCCTTACCCCCTGGACTATCTTTCCAGCCCCACTGTTTGTTTTTTTTTAATAACTGTCAGATGCCATAGTTATAGGATGCGTTTTCTGAAGTCATTTATAGTCACTTATGATGCAGTGATATACCTGTAACTTCCAAAGGCAAATCTTCATTCACGTCCAGCAGTCATTTAAAGGCAAAACAAGGGGCTGGACCAGTAGCACAATGGGTAGGGCGTTTGTCTTATACATGGCTTACCCAGGTTCGATTCCCAGCATCCCATAGGGTCCCCCAAGCACCACCAGGAGTGATTCCTGAGTGCAGAGCCAGGAGTCAGCCCTATGCATATTGCCTGGTGTGACCCTAAAAGCAAAAAAAATAAAGGCAAACGAAATGTGATTTGTAACAATCAAATAGGAATTAGGTCCCTCAAGGTAACATGGGGAGTAACAAGACCTCACTGCAAATGTTTACATGCTGAATAAAAAAAATAGGCAAGTGTCAGTTTACATCTTTTTTTTTGGGGGGGGGTCACACCCAGCACTGCACAGGGGTTCCTCCTGGCTCTGCACTCAGGAATCACTCCTGGCGGTGCTCAGGGGACCCTATGGGATCCTGGGAATCGAACCTGGGTTGGCCGCGTGCAAGGCAAATGCCCTCCCCGCTGTGCTATTGCGCCAGCCCCTACATCTTTTTTCATTTCCCAAAGAAATAACAGAAAAGGGAAGAAAATCAATTTTGTAGATATTTAGAAATGAGATTCCAGGGAATCTCCCTTCACCCAGAGAGCCATCTCAAAGACTTCTCGGCAGCGTGGATGAAATAGGTCTCTGCTTACAGGCCTGTGGCATTCTCTCTTACATCTGTCCTCACCAACTTCCACGTTTTCTCAAGGGGGAAAAGAAAAAAAAAACACCCTCTGGCTTAGTACTCGCTGTGTTTCATTTACCTCCGCCCCTCCACACAGGAGAGCACTTAGTATGGAAAGTGAAGGAAAAGGGTTTTCTTTTTTTTTTTTCTTTTGCTTTTTGGGTCACACCCGGCATTGCACAGGGGTTACCTCCTGGCTTTGCACTCAAGAATTACTCCTGGAGGTGCTCAGGGGACCCTATGGGATGCTGGGAATCGAACCCGGGTCGGCCGCGTGCGAGGCAAACGCCCTCCCCACTGTGCTATTGCTCCAGCCCCAGTAAAAGGGATTTCATGTGCTGTGTGAACATAGAGTGGGTAACGTGAGACTCCCACTCTTGGGATAAGGGGTCCAGAGGCTGCCCAGGGCTCAGGGAAGAAATCAGTGTCCCTCCTGGAAATCTACCTTCTTTTTTTTCCCCTTTCATTTAATTTAGTTTATTTATTTATTTTTATCTTTTGGGTCACACCCAGCGATGCTCAGGGCTGACTCCTGTCTCTGCACTCAGGAATTACCTCTGGCGGTGCTCAGGGGACCCTATGGGACGCTGGGATTCGAACCCGGGTCGGCCGCGTGCAAGGCAAACGCCCTACCCCCTGTGCTGTCACTCCAGCCCCTAATTTTATTTTCATAAAGTTGTTCACAATAATTCATTACATTTAATATTCACACGCCAGTCCCTCCACCACACACCTTCCCAACCCCCTAAGAGGAAAGCAGGTGAAGATTGCTATATTTCAGCCCGGAGCCACGAAGCCCTTGTATGAGAGATTACACAGACATGTATGTTATTTATTTATTTATTTATTTATTTATTTATTTATTTATTTATTTATTTATTTATTTTACAAACATGTATGGGCTGGAGCGATAGCACAGCGGTAGGGCGTTCGCCTTTCACGCGGCTGACCCGAGTTCTATTCCTCCGCCCCTCTCGGAGAGCCCGGCAAGCTACCGAGAGGATCCCACCCGCACAGCAGAGCCTGGCAAACTCCCCGTGGCATATTGGATATGCCAAAAACAGTAACAATAAGTCTCACAATGAGAGACGTTACTGGTGCCCGCTCTAACAAATCAATGAGCAACGGGATGACAGCGACAGTGACAAACATGTTTGTTAAACCCCAGATGAATGTTTGTGCTACTTTTGGTCCATCTGTGGGGTAGAGTAGGAGAAATTGCATGGCCACAAGTGCGGTCACGCACTCCAGGAATTCTGAAATTTAGAATATGATTGGACTTGCTTTGGGGGTCATCCCCAGTGATGCTCAAGGCTGACTCCTGGCTCTACGCTCAGGAATCACTCCTGGAGGTGCTCGGGAGGAACCTATGGGATGCCGGGGATCGAACCCGGGTGGCCCATGTGCCCAGCCAACGCCCTCCCCACTCCACCCCCCCTTGGTTCCACTTCTGGTCCAATTTAGTGACGGTGGGTTTCAGGCCCGGCATTGAAAGCTCCATGGGTGACAACACAGCTCGTCCCATCAGGAGCCGCGTCTCTCAGTCCGGCCCTGCAGTGTATCTGAGGGTTCTGGCAGGACCCGGCTCACTCATTCCACAGCCTCAGTAGGCACAGAACTTCCGGTGTCGCCAGTCACCGTGTCCGCCACTTCTGTCTGCAGGTAACGAGAACTACAAGCAAATCGCCATGTGTGTCCTCTACCACATCAGCATGGACGACCGCTTCAAGTCCATGTTCGCGTACACAGACTGCATACCCCAGGTAAGCGGCTCACACCGTTTTTTTTGGTTGTTTGTTGTTGTTGTTGTTGTTGTTTTTTCAAAACATCCAACGGCGTGTTGTGGTTGTAGCTGTTGTCTGGCGGCTCATCTTGTTTCTAGCCCTTCCCTTCCCTTCTGTGAAGAGGTGACATTGGCGGAGCTGTCGTGATGGGTGTAGACACCCACCAGCTGGAAGTCGGATCATCTTTGCTGTGGGATTTGCTGGGGGAGGGTGGGGCTCATGTGTCAGACTGTGGTGCTCCAGGGCCATCCAGTGTTATGCTGGGCATCACAGTGGTGCTCACACCGCAGTGCTCCATGGTTGTGGGGGGGTGGGTGTCATGCCACTTTCTCTACTGCTTCCATCTTCCTAGCGCTGGTACGGCCAGAAGTTGCTCTCGCAGAACTGGAAATTATAGGAGAACAGGGGGCGCATGGGAGGCCCCAGGACCCCGAGCTCATGACCATACGATCGCACTCCGGCACACTTCCTTCTTTTTTTTTTTTTTTTTTTTTTATTATTTTTTTTTTTTTTTGCTTTTTGGGTCACACCCAGCGATGCTCAGGGGTTACTCCTGGCTTTGCACTCAGGAATTACTCCTGGCGGTGCTTGGGGGACCATATGGGATGCCGGGGATCGAACCCGGGTCGGCCGCGTGCAAGGCAAACGCCCTACCCGCTGTGCTATCGTTCCGGCCCCACACTTCCTTCTTTTAAGTCAAAACTTAGTAATATTGGGAGCAAGTAGAATAGAGAGTTGTGCGTGGCTTTGTTTGTGTCACAAATCAGTGTTCTCGTGGGTCAGCCTGGATTCATCCAAGCAGAGCCCCCTGGCAACCACTTGCTTCCACAGTCCAAAATAGCCACCATACCCCCGGCCTGACTCCACCGTCTCAGAACGGACCTCACCGAGACATAATCTGCTGAACATTTGGGTACGCGGGTTTTGTGACTGAAATCTCTAGACTTTCTCCGGGTCGGGATGGGCTACCTCCCCCCACCTCCCTGTCCTTCCAGAAGCCTCAGCAGTCACATCCACACCCCAAAGCAGCCACCCAACTGAAAAGCGACTCCAGCCTTACCGTCCCGATAAAAATACCGAATGCCCTGAACAAACACAGTGACCTCCTAGCACCTGTATTGTAAACCATAATGCACAAGAAGGGAAGGAGAGAGAGAGCAGGAAGGAAAGTGTCTCCCATAGAAAGAGGCTGGGGGTGGGGAGTAGGGGGTTGGGGGATGGTGGTAGGAAATGGGGGACCTTGGTGGTGGGAAATGTGCCCTGGTGGAGGGATGGGTGCTGGATCACTGTGTGACTGAAACCCAATCATGAACAGCTTTGTAAGGGTCTCTCTCACAGATATTCAGATAAATTTTTTTTTAAAGTAATCTTGTGGGGCTAGAGTGATAGTACAGCAGGAAGGACTTTTGCCTTACACACGGCCGACCCGGGTTCGATGCCCAGTGATCCCATGTGGTCCCCCAAGCACTGCCAGGAGTGATCCTTGAGTGCATGAGCCAGGAGTCAGCCCTGAGCATCACTGGGTATGACCCACAAAGCAAAAAAAAAAAAAGTAATGTGGATGGAGTTCATACCCAATTTAATCAGCGTAATCACTGGCTGAACAAATAGCAGTACTCCTACATTTAAAAAATTAAAATCAGTATTCTCTTTTGTCATTGGGTGTTCTTCAGAAGTTCATCGTCAGGGCTTAGGAGATGGTCTACAGGGGCTAAGCCTTGCATGTGGCTCACCCTGACTCGTTCCCCTGCACCACACTTTTCCCCCAAACAGTGCTGAGTGCAGCTGCAGAGGGCCCAGACACCGAAGGGTGCAGCCCTGGAGCTGCTGAGCTCCCCAGGGGTGGTCAGGCTGAGCCTTGTGCCACGGCCCCCAGGAGCCCTTCATCAAAATCTCTGGGTGAGAACTGCACCGTTGGCTAGAAACCACCGGGATAGACCCCCAGGCCTCCTGAGAGCTGTCCTGGAGGTGTCTCCCGTTAATTTCAATAGGTGGTAGGATATTCCTTTGCGTGGAGATACCAGAGTATATGCATTTACTTTTTTTTTTTGCTTTGGGTCACACCTGGCGATGCACAGGGGTTCCTCCTGGCTCTGCACTGAGGAATTACTCCTGGCAGTTGCTCAGGGGACTATATAGGATGCTGGGAATTGAACCCAGGTCGGCCGCGTGCAAGGCAAACACCCTCCCCACTGTGCTATCGCTCCAGCCCCAATTATTTATTTATTTATTTATTTATTTATTTATTTATCTTTTGCTTTTTGGGTCACGCCTGGCAATGCACAGGGGTTATTCCTGGCTCTGCACTCAGGAATCACCCCTGGCGGTGCCTAGGGTACCATATGGGATGCCGGGAATTGAACCCGGGTCGGCTGCGTGCAAGGCAAACACCCTACCTGCTGTGCTATCGTTCCAGCCCTGCATTTACATTTTTATGGAGGTTTTTTTTTTTTCATTTATCACTTAAGACGTGAAATTGAGCATATGTAAGTCATCAGACTAATGCAGAATACATTTCAGAGTGTTTAAATGCTTGTTCACAGCTTTCATTGTTTTCATTATTTAGATTCCTAAAAACAGAATTACACAGTCAAAAGATCCAAGCCCTGCTTTGACACTCTATGGTTAGATTACTTCCTGAGAAGATGGATTTTCTTAGAATTAGATTAACTTGCACGTTTAATCTTTTTTTCAGTACTGAATATTAACATTGACTTCAAAATGAGGTTTTCATTTTAAGTTTATTTACGGTCTCATAAATAGGTGAGAATGATCTCTTTTTTTTTTCTTCTCTTTTATCCATAATGTGATAAATCATTCATTCATGTTCTTGTGTCAATAATCTTATTTTTACTGACTAAGATCCATGTGTTTAATTCTGTGTCATTTGCCCTTTCATTTTGTTGATGGTTATTTTAAATGCTTTTGCATTTTTCTCCAACGAGAAAATGCTTCATTAAAATTCTTTTATTTTTATAGCACTATTCTCAACAAAGATCTCTGCTATGAGTCAGTTGCCTAATAAATTTCGTATGTTAGGTTCATTTGTCTTGAAGGAGCTTGGTGATATTTTTACAGAGACTATGAGGGTAGATATTTTATACATAAATGATGATGACTTTGCTCTTTGGGAATTTAAGCTCATATCGTCACTGTGGGTGCATAATCTTTATTAGACTGAGCTCCACTAATTTAGATATCTGATGATTGAGACACTGGTGCGGCTGATTTTTAATATTATTCTTTATAAAATGGTTTCTAAGGCCAATACAGTTGCAAGATTATAATATGTACCCAAAACACTTTCAAAATCACCAGAAGAATATGAGTAGTGAATCATACTTAATAGACATTCCCCATGCCACCTCTCTTGTTAGCCTGATATGTAAATTATTCAGTGTATCACTGTATTACTGTCATCCCATTGCTCATCGATTTGCTCGAGCGGGCACCAGTAACATCTCCATGATGAGACTTGTTGTGACTGTGTTTGGCATATCGAATATGCCACGGGGAGCTTGCCAGGCTCTGCCGTGCGGGCGGGATCCTCTCGGTAGCTTGCCGGGCTCTCTGAGAGGGGTGGAGGAATCGAACCCGGGTCGGCCACGTGCAAGGCCAATGCCCTACCCGCTGTGCTATTGCTCCACCCCGTTCAGTGTATATCACTTGAAAATAATCCGTGGTCAACAACAGACCATACTTTCTGTTCATTCTTATTGCCCGTCCTTTAAGAAGCCTTTGAGCCTCAAAATTAAATTCACTCTTAGGGAATTTTAACAGGCTCTCCACATGCAATTCCAAAGCTCTGACCTGTTCTCAGGGATCGTTTCCTTGGGCTCTTTGTATTGGGATAAACTCGTTAAGCTGGCTCAGAGGGAAGGGCCGTTCCTCAGAGAACGTACAGCCTGTGCATTCTGGACGTAATAAGACAAGACTGTTTGCGGAGATAACGCCTGTCAGACTGTCGCCGAGTGAAGTGGAATCCAACTCTGTGTCGAGCAAGTTTTCAATAAGAGAGTTGCCGCGTCAAAGGGAGATTACAGGTGATTTACTGGCGCCTTTTTCCAGATGCGTTTCCAAGGGTGTTCCTTTGTCAATCCCACTTAGTATCAGGACGCCACTGACTACAGGATATGAATTGGAACGTGGCCAAGGAAGAAGAAACGGTTTTCTCGCCCCACACGGGCGGTTTTCATCCGGACTCGATTTTAGAGAAAGTCCCAGGATGAAGAAGCTCAACTGAAAAGAGACACGCAACTTATTTTGCTGAATTTTGAATTTTGTAGTTAACCCTCCACCTTGGTGGTGGTGGTGGGGGGGGGCAGGGGGATGTAAAATTTGAACATGAAATACAAAATCTTAAAAAATTAGAACCAAGAACCTTTTTTGAGGTAACGGAGTTATCTGGGCTCTCTTGCCAGATAGCTTGGCAACATCAGATCTCCTGCAAATGGAGTGTCACGGATTTTCTGGTGTGTATTTTATAAACACAGTATGCTAGGATCCATCCCGGAATCGAGGGCATTTTTGTTTAGGTTATTATTATTTTTTCTTTCTAAAAGTTTGACCCTAGAGCAATTATGAGGCTATGGTACCAAATTATATCCTTAGCTCCCTGGGGCATTTTTTTCATCCAAGGTCTTATTTCAAGAAACAAAGAACGGGGCTGGAGCAATAGCACAGCAGGGAGGGCGCTTGCCTTGCACACGGCCGACCCGGGTTCGATTCCCAGCATCCCATATGGTCCTCTGAGCACTGCCAGGGGTGATTCCTGAGTGCAGAACCAGGAGGAACCCCTGTGCATTTCCAGGTGTGACCCAAAAGGAAAAAAAAAAAAAAGAAAGAAACAGAACATTCTAGAATGCCTTCGTTTCTTAAGTCTTGTTCAGCTTTGTACTTGATATGATTCAGTTTGGACGAATCTAAGGAAGGGGACACTACTGTTTGCTACCCAATTCCAATTTCATTGAAATAGTAGCAGGGGGAAAAATTCCCAGATTCAATGGATGCTTCCAAACTTTATAAAGTTTTCGTTTCAGGGGCTAGAGAGACAGGACAGTGAGTTGGGCGCTTGTCTTGCACATAGCAACCTGGGTTTGCTCCCCAGCACCCCAGATGGCCCCCAAATCCCGCCAGGATGGGCTACTCTGACTAGTATTTATGATTCCAGTAGCACTGTCGCACTGTCATCCCGCTGTTCATCGATTTTGCTCGAGTGGGCACCAGTAACGTCTCCATTGTGAGACTTGTTACTGTGTTTGGCATCTCGAATACGCCACGGGGAGCTTGCCAGGCTCTGCCGTGCAGGTGGGATACTCTCGGTAGCTTGCCGGGCTCTCCGAGAGGGACGGAGGAATCAAACCCTGGTCAGCCGAGTACAAGGCAAACGCCCTCCCCGCTATACTATTGCTCCAGTCCTAATTTTAAAGAAGTAAAATTCCTATTTTGCTTACACTTCTTAGGGTCATCTAAATCGTCTGATGCCAGTAAAGATTAAAATTGAATTGTGACAGCAGCCAATTTAGCCTACTTATTAGTAAAGCTCTCTCTAAGGTTTAGAATAATTGGAGTTTTGTTCACTTTGAAAATACACACATTGGGGCCGGAGCAATAGTACAGTGGGTAGGGCCTTCATCTTGCACGTGGTCGACCAGGGTTCGATCCCCGGCATCCCATATGATCCCCCAAGCACTGCCAGGAGTAATTCCTGCATGCAGAGCCAGGAGTAACCCCTGTGCATTGCTGGGTGTGACCAAAAAAGCAAAAGAAAAAAAAATACACATATTACTTTTTTGTTAAAAAAATATTAAATTCTGCAAAAAAATATTTTAAATGAGGGGTCTAAAATGATTTTAAAGTATAAGAGCAATAGTTCAATAGTTATATTCATTTCAGTGGTCAAAAAATGGAGAGTATGATAATTTTTTTTTAGACATGCGAATAAAGAAACTATATAAACTATAAAGCAGTGTACAAAAAGTAGTGTACATTGGGGTGGGGGTGGTGGGAGGGATACTGGGAACATTGGTGGAGGAGAATGGGCACTGGTGGAGGGATGTAAACCAAATACAAGCATGAAACTTCATAAGTTTGTAACTGTACCTCATGGTGATTCACTAATAAAAATTTTTTTTTTAAAGTAGCGTACAAAAGTATGGGAATCATTAGTAAAATGTCAAATCTATTATTTTGGGTCTGCTTATGGTCCAATCTAAATAGTGCCTTATATGTTGTTTTTTTAAGATAAATCCCTAATTATGCAACATTCAGAGTGGGCCATTGTGTGTTCATCCACTAACATGTGACTCGTAATATCTCCCAATATTCTCCGGCTTTGTTTCTGTTATACTCTGCTACCTCTAATTAGCCATTGCTCAGTTCCCCCCCCCCCCCGTTATGTCATTGTTCTGCAAAATTCTGGAGCTCCACAAAGTCTTTCGTTAGATCTGAGTTTAATGGTCTCTGTGGGTGTATGCGGCAGGAAAACCAGGAGTTAATGATTGCTTTCTAATAATAGTTAAGAGTACACATTAACAGTTCATTGTTATTTCGCCCTGTAAGATGCATGTTTTGTTTAAATAGGTGCAAATCCCATCCAGATGCTTATAAAAGCCTTTACTGGCGTGGGGATGGCCAATCAAAGTGCATGTTTGCCCAGTGATGTCATGGCGTCATTTAATATTTTACCCCAAGAGCAGTGCTCAAGAATCTCTCTGGCACTGCCTTCTCCTCGGCCGCCGCCGCAGTTGTGTCCCGACTGGCCTCTCTTTGATCTGCACGCTTCGGCGAGCCGGACGCTGGTAAACGTCCTTCCTGATAGCTGCCTCTGGCCCCTTTCTGCCACGGACCTGTTGAAGTTTAGAAACCAGAGCGTCACTTCAAACAGTGGTCAGGGAGTAGCCAGGAGAGATTCCTGCAGCCCGCACAGCTCTGCATAATCATTCAAAGATGTTTGGGAAGGGGCGGGGGGGGGGTGCCGGGGGCACAGGGGGTGTATGAAGGTGGGGGCCAGTGGGGGTGGGTTCTCTGGTCACTGGGAAGTGAAGGCAGGTGCCAGTGTGTCTAGACGCGGTGATTTCAGCCCTGGGCCTCTGGTATCTGATACTCAGCGTGGGACCCAACTCTTCTGATTGAACGCTCTTGCCTGTTCCGAGGGCTGAAACCCTGGGGTTGGTTTTTTTGGTGTTTTTTTTTTTTTTTAGTACCTTCCTGTGAAATTAGGAAAAGATGACAACGGACGTCGTTCAAAAACAGAACAAATCGCGTTTTAATATTTCCGAGCTGTCAGCAATTACTGCTCACTTTGAAAAGTGCCCCGGGTTGCAATCAAATTGAAAGACATGATGTGGAGAGGGGGGGGGGTGGATTTTTCGGGAAACGCTGATTTTAAGGTCGGAGTGACGGCTCTCAGGAAAATGGAAGCATTTGCTCCGGCTTGTGAGAGCAAAATAATTCTAGACCGTGCTGCCTTTCATTCACGTTGAGTCTGAGTTTCTCTTGAAGGTGCGGTGTGCAGGTTGGAGATTACAAACTGTGCATTAGTTCTTTTCAAAATATAGCCCCTGATTAATTAGCATAGAGACCAGTTACAGAAAAGCTCTCAGAGGCTTTGAGACAATTCACCTATAATATATTTTCAGTCTTTTACAGTTTTTATGCCACACAGGTTAATTTCAAGTCACTGTCACTGTCACTGTCATCCCGTTGCTCATCGATTTGTTCGAGCGGGCACCAGTCACGTCTCTCATTGAGAGACTTATTGTTACTGTTTTTAGCATCTCCAATATGCATGTGGCCAACCCGGGTTCAATTCCTCCTCCCCTCTTGGAGAGCCCAGCAAGCTATCGAGAGTATCCCACCCGCACAACAGAGCCTGGCAAGCTCCCCGTGGCATATTCAAGATGCCAAAAACAGTCACAACAAGTCTCACCGTGGAGACATGACTGGTGCCCACTCGAGCAAATCGATGAGCAACGGGATGACAGTGACACGGTGATACAGTGATATTTAAAAGTTTGTCAGGGGGACTGAGACAATAATACATCAGGCAGGCTGTGGGTCTTGTATGCAACCAAACCCCAGCATCCCATGTGGTCCCTGAGCATCACCAGGCATGACCCCTGAGCACAGAGCCAGGACTAAGCCCTGGATACCACCCAGTGTGGCCCAAAGACCAAATTAAATTAACTTAAATTAACTGAAATTTTTTTAGTTTCAGAGTTTGAATTTTTTTTTTTTTTTTTTTTTTTTTTGCTTTTTGGGTCACACCCGGCGATGCACAGGGGTTACTCCTGGCTCTGCACTCAGGAATTACTCCTGGCGGTGCTCAGGGGACTCTATGGGATGCTGGAAATTGAACCCGGGTTGGCCATGTGCAAGGCAAACGCCCTACCCGCTGTGCTATCGCTCCAGCCCATGAAAAAATTTTTAATAGTGGGCTGGAGGGAGAGTCCAGGGCATTGAACTCCTGTGGGATGCCAAGGTTTGGTCTCCAAGCTCTGGTTTGGACGTCCACCACGCGGCACGAAGTGTGACCCCAAATCAAAAACTACGAGCGAAAAAGTAGAAATATTTTTTGACTTTAAATTAGAGATGAAAGATGCCACCTTCAGTTCTGTTAGTTTGTAATTCATTTTTTTTTTTTTGGCGATGCACAGGGGTTCCTCCTGGCTCTGCACGCAGGAATCACTCCTGGTGGTGCTCAGGGGACCCTATGGGATGCTGGGAATCGAACCCGGGTTGGCCACGTGCAAAGCAAATGCCCTCCCCACTGTGCTATTGCTCCGGCCCCTCAGTGAATTCAATTTATCTTATCCTGTCGTTGAACTTTTTTACTCAAGAACATTATTAGCTATGATTATTTGCCTAAGTTGTTCGAGATCAGGAGTTTTTGCCACCAAAGACTTACTCTTGAGAAACAAGCAAGCTACAACCCTTACCGTTCACCCACTCCAGTGTCTAATCAATTTAAGCATCTATCAAATTGTATATACAATTTAATTTTGTCACAATCATGCCTCCATAGTTGAGGGCAATTCTTTTTTTTTTGAATTTTAACCTTATTCTTTGTCCCTTATTCTTTGATTTCTGTGCATTTACCATATATCAGTTTTTTAAGTTTAGAAGCTATCTGGAATTAACAGGCAATATGAAACTTAAGATTTAGCAAAATGTGATTAACTAGTCAAGTTGCAATTCTTTTTGTGTGTTTATGACATTGCACTTGTTTCCAGAAGCATTTTGAACTAAAAAGGCTTCATATTTTAACCTGTAGCACTGTAGCACTGTCTTCCCGTTGTTCTTGGACTTGCTCGAGCGGGCACTAGTAACGTCTCCATTGTGAGACTTGTTGTGACTGTTTTTAGCATATCGAATATGCCTTGGGGAGCTTGCCTGTGTAGATAGGATATTCTCAGTAGCTTGCCAGGCTCTCCGAGAGGGACGGAGAAATCGAACCCATCAGTGGCGTGCAAGGCAAACGCCCTACCCGCTGTGCCATTGCTCCAGTCCTCAGGAAGAAAAATTAGAAGAAAATTTTAGGTTTTAAATGTTAAGGTTAATTTCCATAGCTGGTTGGCAATCTGACTTTCTAAAGTCTTCCTAATAAGTTAATTGGTAATTTGCCAATATTAGACGGGCTTCTCAGAGTTACAGCATACTATTTCTTCTTTAACAGAGCAATCAATTTAATCTCCAGATCAAATCTAGGTCGCTGCTGAATTTTGCCTGCCTTTCCCTTCCTCCTTTTCTCAGTCCTATTTCTTTTTTTTTTCTTTTTGGGTCACACCCAGCAATGCTCAGGGGTTCCTCCTGGCTCTGCACTCAGGAATTACTCCTGGCAGTGCTTGGGGGACCCTATGGGATGCCGGGGATCGAACCTGGGTCGGCCACGTGCAAGGTGAACGCCCTCCCCGCTCTGCTATCGCTCCAGCGCCCCCAGTCCTATTTCTTAGATGCCTTTTCTCCTCTCGTAGCCCTGGAGGTTTTTGTGTTTTGTTTTTTTTTCTCACTTTGAAGGCATGTCCAAATACTGGATCTATCTGCAGCTTCGGTCATTAATCTTGTGACAGTCTCTAAAATTACATAATTTCTCGTAAACTCAGGCCTACAACCATAGCTTTGGGTGATTATCGATCCCAGACTTCATCCAGGTAGCTGAAATTCTGCATGTTTAAACCCCAAATAGCTCTCTTTTACTACACAGCTTATGGCTTCCCCCCAAAGCCCCCAAACACACACACACACACATACACACACACACACACAAACATATACACTTTTTTTTTTTTTGGTTTTTGG
Organism: Sorex araneus; assembly: GCF_027595985.1. NCBI lineage: Eukaryota > Metazoa > Chordata > Mammalia > Eulipotyphla > Soricidae > Sorex > Sorex araneus. The sequence goes on from NC_073313.1 coordinate 161,834,801, forward strand.
GTCACACCCGGCAATGCACAGGGGTTTCTCCTGGCTTTTCACTCAGGAATTACTCCTGGCGGTGCTCAGGGGACCATATGGGATGCTGGGAATCGAACCCGGGTCTGCCACGTGCAAAGCAAACGCCCTACCCGCTGTGCTATTGCTCCAGCCCCTAACCTTTTTTTTTAATGCTGGTGCCACTCTCCGTGTCTACAGGGGGAGCCAGTTCTGCCTCTGCTGCCTTGATCACATTATCTGACCAGTTATCCAAGTCCACTCTCTTCCTCAGATACGTTTTCAGCCCATCCTTCCTACTCCTCCCCTCCCCCCCCCACCCCCCACCCCACCCCCGCCTTCCCAGACATTCAGAATTTCTGCTGGATTTTTTTCTCTCGTCCTAGATCACTTTCCCCAAAGTCTTCTTTCCCCGACGTCCATGGTTCCGCTTCCCTGCCCAGATCTTCCAGAAATGCAGATCTCGTCCCGACCCAAGCCTGGGGTGGCCCCGTCTCATCCTTCCGTGAAGCAGTGTCCCTCTTCCCTCCTACACCTCTCGACACAGTTTCCCCTCACTCGGGCCCTCGTAGTCCTTCAGAAGAGATGCTGCTTCCTCACGCAAGGGTCTCTTGAAATCTCTCTCCTGTTCTCTCTGCCCTTGGAAGTTTATCTTGAATGTGGGGTAGCTGGTAGTTCTTTATTTTATTTGTTTATTTATTTATTTGCTTTTTTTTAATGCCTGTTCTTTTGTTTTGTTTTGTTTTTGCTTTTTGGGTCGCACCCGGCGATGCACAGGGGTTCCTCCTGGCTCATGCACTCAGGAATTCCTCCTGGCGGTGCTCGGGGGACCCTATGGGATGCCGGGGATCGAACCGGGGATGCCAGGTTGGCCACGTGCAAGGCCAACACCCTACCTGCTGTGCTATGGCTCCGGTCCCTGCCTGTTCTTAATGTTCATTCTTTTCTTTTCTTTCTTTCTTTCTTTCTTTTTTTTTTTTTTACTTTTTTTATTGACTTGCTGTGAGGTAGACCCTTACAAAGCTATTCATGATTCGGTTTCAGTCACACAGTGTTCCAACACCAGGGCACATCTCCCAGCACCAGTGTCCCCAGGTTCCCTCCCATCACCCCCACCCCCACCCCCTGCCTGCCTCTATGTCAGGCGCCCTTCTTCCTCTCTCTCTCCCTCTCCCCCCTCCCTCCTCTTTTGGGCATTATGGTTTGCAATATTGATACTGAAAGATTATCAGGAATATCCCTTTACCTACTTTTCTTTTTCCTTTTTGGGTCACACCCGGCGATGCTCAGGGCTGACTCCTGGCTCTGCACTCAGGAATCCCTCCTGGCGGTGCTCGGGGGACCCTATGGGATGCTGGGAATCAAACCTGGGTCGGCCACGTGCAAGGCAAACGCCCTCCCCACTGTGCTGCCGCTCCAGCCCCTGTGTGTTTTATATCCCACAAATGAATGCAGTCATTCCACATCTGTCCCCCTCCTCCTGTTCCATTTCACTCGCAGCTGGTAGCCTTGAATAGTCGCTTCTCCCCTCAGCACGAGAGCCTGCCACTCTGTAGGCTGACAGTGCGTGACTTCCAACTGCACCCTAAGAGGGGCTGGAGTGGTAGCACAGCGGGGAGGGCGTTTGCCTTGCACGCGGCCGACCCGGGTTCGATTCCCAGCATCCCATAGGGTCCCCTGAGCACCGACAGGGGTGATTCCTGAGTGCAGAGCCAGGAGTCAGCCCTGAGCATCGCTGGGTGGGACCCAAAAAGAAAAAAAAAAACAAACTGCACCCTAAGGGGCCGGAGCGATAGCACAGCGGGTAGGGCGTTTGCCTTGCACGCGGCCGACCCAGGTTCGATCCCTGGCATCCCATACGGTCCCCTGAGCACCGCCAGGAGTAATTCCTGAGTGCAAAGTCAGGAGTAACCCCTGAGCATCGCTGGGTGTGACCCAAAAAGCAAAAAAAAAAAAAAAAAAACTGCACCCTAAGACCTTGTATGACTTTTGTATGACTTGCGTGTCACTCTGGCTTTGGTGCTGCGCGGTTGTTTGGCTGTGTGTTAAGGACTGTGTGCCTTGTGCTTGTTTGGCAGCTAATGAAGATGCTTTTCGAGTGTTCGGACGAACGGATTGACCTGGAGCTCATCTCCTTCTGCATCAACCTTGCGGCGAACAAAAGAAACGTGCAGCTGATCTGCGAAGGTCAGTGCCTCGGGCGTCAGAGAGGACCCCTCTACCCTAGGGACACCGGGGTGCATGATGGGGAGTAAATCAGGAATTGTGACTTATAGTAGCTGTGTAGGGCTGGAGCCACAGCACAGCGGTTGGGCATTCGCCTTTCACGTGGCCGATCCGGGTTCGATTCCTCCGCCCCTCTCAGAGAGCCCGGCAAGCTACCGAGAGTATCGCGCCCGCACAGCAGAGCCTGGAAAGCTCCCCGTGGCGTATTGGATATGCCAAATACAGTCACAATAAGTCTCTCAATGAGAGACATTACTGGTGCCCGCTCGAACAAATCGATGAGCAACGGGATGACAGTGACTGACGTTGACAGTAGCTGTGTAAATCTGGGTTTTATTTATTTTTATTTTTTTTTTTGCTTTTTTTGCTTTTTTTAGGTCAGACCCAGAGATGCTCAGGGCTGACGCCTGGCTCTGCACTCAGGAATTAACTCCTGGCAGTGCTGGGGGACCATATGGGATGCTGGGAATCAAATCCAGATCAGCCACATGCAAGGCAAATGCCCTCCCTGCTGTACTATTGCTCCGGCCCCTGCACTGTCGCACTGTCGCACTGTTGTCCCGTTGTTCATGGATTTGCTCAAGCGGGCACCAGTAATGTCTCCATTGTGAGACTTGTTGTTACTGTTTTTGGCATATTGGATATGTCATGGGTAGCTTGCTAAATCCAATTTTTTTTTGCTTTTTGGGTCACACCCGGCGATGCACAGGGGTTACTCCTGGCTCTGCACTCAGGAATCATCCCTGGCGGTGCTGGGGGACCATATGGGTTGCTGGGAATCGAACCTGTGTTGGCCGAGTGCAAGGCAAATGCCCTACCTGCTGTACTTTCACTTCAGCCCATAAATCCAATTTTTAAGGAGGGTTTTGTTTTTGTTCTTAACTTCAGCTCTGATCCTTTATTTTTTTTTAAATTTAGAGTATACTCTATTTGTACTTTTACTTTATTTATTTATTCATTCATTCAATCACCATGAGATAAGAGTTACAAAGCTTTCATGTTTGAATTTCAGTCATACGCTAGTACATCTACATAATGGAATACTATGCAGCTATTAAAAAGATGAATTCATGAAATTGGCATTTAGGTGGAACAACATGGAAAGTATCATGTTAAGTGAAATGAATCAGAAAGAGAGGGACAGACATAGAAAGATTGCTCTCATCTCTGGAATATAAAGTAACAAAATGGGAGACTAACACCCAAGAACAGTAGAGATAAGGACCAGGAGGATTGCTCCACAGCTTAGAAGCCGGCCTCCCATGCTGTGGGAAAAGGCAGCTCAGATAGAGAAGGGACCACCAAGTAAAGGGTGCTAGGAGGGCCCGCTCGGGATGGGAGATGCGGGCTGAGAGTAGACTATAGACCGAACATGATGGACACTCAATACCTCTACTGCAAACCACAACACACAAAAGGAGAGAGAGAGAGCAAAAGGGAATGCCCTGCCACAGAGGTGGGGTGGGGTTGGGGGAGGACGGGGTGGGGGTGGTGGGGGTGATACTGGGACCATTGGTGGTGGAGAATGGGCACTGGTGGGGGGATGGGCACTCGATCATTGTGTGACTGAAACGCAAGCACAGAAGTTTGTAAGTCTGTAACGATACCCCAAGATGATTCACTAATTAAAAAAAAAGACTTGAATTTCAATCATACAGTGATTGAACACCCATCCCTCCACCAGTGTACATTTTCCACCACCAAGCTGTAATCCTTAAAGGTCAGATAAACTCGGGTTTTCTTACCCATAAAGAAAAACACCTCGAAATAATAGTGTGTAAACTAGGAACAGTTAGCTTTCATTGAAACTTGAAAATTTTAAATTTCGTGAAATGACTCCAATAAATTAGTGAATAAATAGCATTTTTTAGATGAAAATACACTGCTTATTTGCAAAGCTATCTGTTCTAATGTAAGGCAGTTCAATGCAAAAGCATAGGCTTATGCTTTTTGATATTTCAGAGTCTGCCTAGTAGCTTTTTTTTCTTATTTGATAGAAAAATGTACACATGAGCAGATAGGGAAAAAAATAAATCTTTACTTCTATTCAGAGATGAGAGAGAAAATATTAGTTCAATGCTCCTGAATATTTTTAATTAAAACAAAATTCTTCTTGCCTTAGATAGGACATGTTCTTTTAAAGACAACAATATTTTAATCTTGTTACAGTGATTAGATATCGTTATAAGTATTAATTCGAATACCTGCATAATAATCCATTAAAGGAGTTTTTATAATTCAGTCTGCTATTTTCAATATTCAATTTGTTGCTCTTTCTTGCGCAACAAGCAATATTGCTCTAGTTTTCTCTCAGTCTGCACACATTTGTACATTTATACTCTAAAGATAAATGCCGAAAAGTATAATTTTTGGAACAAAAGGTACTTACAATTTTTCAATAAATGGTACCTATTTCAGACATACAAAAGGGGCACATATACGTGATTCTATTTATGCAGAATTTAGGACAGACAAGGCAAATCTTTGTTTAAAAAGATTTAAAAAAAAAAGGAGGAGGGGCTGGAGCAGTAGTAGGTAGCGGGTAGGGCGTTTGCCTTGCACGCAGCTGACCCAGGTTTGATTCCCAGCATCCCATAGGGTCCCCTGAGCACTGCCAGGGGTGATTCCTGAGTGAAGAGCCAGGAGGAACCCCTGGCTACTCACATCATCAGGTGTGACCCAAAAAGCAAAATAAAATAAAAACAAAAAAACTGAGGAGCAAAACGAATTCCAGCCATCATATAGGATTAACAGGAAGGGGCTACCGGAGCTTTCTAGAATGACAGGGAATATTCTGTCTTGATCTGAGTGTGAATTCCAGGCAGACATGCCTTTATCAGAGTGAATCTTTAGATTCTTTGGAGAACTCGCAACAAAAAATCATCATGGATTGTCAGCGCCCCTTAATCTTCCTGGGGTGATTGTCCATCTTTCTGTCTGTCTGTCTATCAGGAAATGGTCTCAGGATGCTCATGAAGAGAGCCCTGAAGTTCAAGGACCCGCTGCTGATGAAAATGATCAGGAACGTTTCCCAGCACGATGGACCCACTAAAAATTTATTTATTGTGAGTACACACCTTGGTTTCCCGCCCGCGGAAACAGCCTCAGAGTTGAAGCTCTAAATTGCTCCCTTTAGAAACAAAATTCTCAGGGGCTGGAGTGAAAGCACAGCGGAGAGGGCGTTTGCCTGGCACGAGGCCGACCCGGGTTCGATTTCCTGCATCCCATAGGGTCCCCCGAGCACCGCCAGGAGTGAGTGCAAAGCCGGGAGTAATCCCGAGCATCGCCAAGTGTGACCCAAAAAGAAAAAAGAGAGAGAGAGGGAATTGGGGCCAGAGAGAGATTATGGCAGGGGTGACATTTGCCTCACAGCCATGGGTTCGATCCCCGGCATCCCATAGGGTTCCCTAATTCCCGCCAGAGTGATCCCTGAGCACAGAGCCAGGAGTCAGCCCTGAGCACCACCAGGTGTGGCCCAAAAACAAACAAAAGAAATAGAATTCTCTCTGTGGCTCAACCACACACTTCCCTCATCCCAGAGGCATTTCTGTTATCAACTGTGACTCATAAGCTTCCCTCCTGGAAATCTCAACTCCAGATTTTTTAATGGTTTGTTGTTTTTTTTTTTTGGGGGGGGGTCACACCCGGTGATGCTCAGGAGTTACTCCTGGCTCTGCACTCAAAAATCACTCCTGGCGGTGCTCAGGGGACCATATGGGATGCCGGGGATCGAACCCAGGTTGGCCGCATGCAAGGCAAACGCCCTCCCCGCTGTGCCATTGCTCCAGCCCGTTTTTATTTTTTTAATGGCATGATTCCCCACCCCACCTCACCCCACCCCCAGACCCTCATTCCCCTTTTCTGGCCTTAATACAGTTCACCAAAGACCCCGTGACAGCTCACATCATTCCAGTAAAGAAACTCACACTTGATGCTCACATTTTATGCCCCGAGAGAAGGGCACCAGTGCATTCTCCCCTAGACATTCTTCTTCTGCTTCTATCCTGCAATCTTTTTTTTTTTTTGTTCCGGTTTCCCATCCAGGACTATGTTGGGGACCTGGCCGCCCAGATCTCGAATGACGAAGAGGAAGAGTTTGTGATCGAGTGTCTGGGGACGCTGGCCAACCTGACCATCCCCGACCTGGACTGGGAGCTGGTCCTGAAGGAGTACAAGCTGGTCCCATACCTGAAGGATAAGCTCAAACCAGGTGTGTGGCCGGGGCCCGCTCTGAGTAGTGACCGAGTCTCCGCCCTCTCGTGTGGAGAAGGCTGGGAAACCGCTGGCTAGGGCCCTGCTGGCCCCAGGACCACCTCCCCAGGGATCTGTTCTCCTGGTCTCCTGGGAGGGCGGTCGCTGTGTCCCCTTGTGCGTTCTTGCATGCCTCTTTTCTCCAGATGTGTTTTTTAACGTTTTTCTTGAATCGCTGTGAGGTTGACCCTCACAGAGCTGTTCATGGTCGGGTTTCAGTCAGATGGTGTTCCAACACCCGTCCCTCCACCAGGGCACATTCCCCAGCACCCGTATCCCCAGGGTCCCTCCCGTCACCCCCCAGGTACCTCCTCTCTCTCCCTCTCTCTCCATCTGTCTCTCTCTCCCATCTCTCTCTCCATCTCTCTCCATCTCTCTCTCCCTCTCTCTATCTCTGTCTCTCTCTCCCGTCTCTCTCTCCCTCTCTATCTCCTGTCTCTCTCCCTCTCTCTCTCCCCCCATCTCTCTCTCCATCTCTCTCTGTCTCTCTCTCCGTCTCTCTTCTCTTCTCTCCCTGTCTCTCCCTCCCTCTCTCTCCCCATCTCTCCCTCCATCTCTCCCTCTCTCCCCCTCCATCTATCTCCCTCCCTCTCTCCCCCTTCCTTTCTCTCCCTCCCTCTTTCTCTCTCTCCCTCTCTCTCCTTCCCTCCCTCCCTTCTCTATCTCCCTCCCCTTCTCTCCCTCTCTCTCTCCCTCTCTCTCCTTCCCTCCCTCCCTTCTCTCTATCTCCCTCCCTCTCTCTCCCTTCCTCTCCCTCCCTCTTTCTCTCCCTCTCTCTCCTTCCCTCCCTTCTCTATCTCCCTCCCCTTCTATCCCTCTCTCCCTCCCTCTCTCTCCTTCCCTCCCTTCCTCTTTTTCCCTCCCTCTTTCTCTCCCTCTCTCTCTCTCCTTCCCTCTTTCTCCTTCCCTCCCTCCTCTTTCTCTCTCTCTCTCTCTTGATCTCCCTCCCTCTCTCTCTCTCTCTCTCTCTCTCTCTCCCCGCTTCCTTTTGGGCACTGTGGTTTGGAATATTGACACTAAGAGGTTATCAGGAATATCCCTTTACCTACTTTTAACCCACAGATCTTGCCCAGTATGACCCTTCCCAGCTATGATTGTCATCCTGGTCCCTTCTCTATCTTACCCACCCTCCGCCCCCCCACACGTGTGGTTGATCCCAACCATTGACCAGTGCTCCTAGCCCTGTTTGCCCTGGCCACGGATATTAGAAAAGTCTTCTATTATGTATTTCTTTATATGCCACAAATGAACGCACTCATTCTGCCTCTGTCTCTCTCTCTCTCTCTTTCGGGCTCATTTCACTCAGCATGATCCTCTCTCCAAGTCCATTTATTTATGGGCAAGTTTCATGACCTCCCTTTTCCTGACGGCTGCGTAGTATTCCACTGTGTAGACGTGCCATAGTCCCTTTCTCCGTGCGTCTGTTCTCAGGCACTCAAGTTGTTTCCAGACTCTGGCTATGGTGAACGTAGGGGTGCAGGTGACGTCTCTGCTGTGTGTCTTTGGGCCCCCTGGGGTAGGCTCCCAGGAGTGGCACTGCTGGGCCTCCTTTCTCTTAAAATGACCCGTCTCCCCCCGAAGTTCCCTGGGCCATCCGGGGGAGCCTCCTGCTCTCTCTGACGACACCCTCCGTCCTCATCTCTCCAGAGACTTCCTCCCGCCTCTCTGCCGCCCGCCCGCCCCCGCCCCCCAACACAGGTGGTCTTGAGTGAATCTGGAAACGTGGGGACAAGACCCCCGTACCCAAGCCCAGTCATGGGGGCCTGAGAACTGCCCCCACCGCTTGGCGCGGCTCCTGGGGCCGAGAGCCTGGGGCCGGCCGTGTTGGGGCAGGGGACACGCTGTGGGTCTCCCGTGCAGGTGCCGCGGAGGATGACCTGGTTCTGGAGGTGGTGATCATGATCGGCACCGTGTCCATGGACGACTCCTGCGCCGCCCTGCTGGCCAAGTCTGGCATCATCCCCGCGCTCATCGAGCTGCTCAACGGTAACAGCAGCGCCTCTGGGTTGGGGTCGGGGCGGGACGTGGGGGCCACTCCCGGCGGGGCTCAGGGCCATCTCCAGGATCAGCACTCAGGGAGCACTCCTGGCGGGGATCGGGGAGCACTCCTGGCTCTGCATTCAGGGAGCAGTCCTGGCGGTGATCAGGGATCACTCCTGGCAGTGCTCAGGGCTGACTCCTGGCTCTGCACTCAGGAATCACTCCTGGCAGTGCTCAGGGCTGACTTCTGGCTCAGCACTCAGGGAGCACTCCTGGTGGTGCTCAGGGATCACTCCTGGCAGTGCTTGAGGCTGACTCCTGGCTCTGCACTCGGAGCACTCCTGGCTATTGCTCCAGCCCAGTATTTTTAAACATTGCGCACAAAGTATTTTATTTTTTTCTACACTAAATTATTTACTTTTTTAAAGTTTTTTTAATTGAATCACAATGATCAACACATTTACAAAGCTGTTTGTGATTGGATTGCAGTCATATAATGTTCCAACACCTGTCCCTTCACCCGTGTACTTTTCCCAACACCAGTGTCCCCAGGTTCCCTCCTGCCCTCTGCCCCCTGCCTGCCTCCCGCCTCTATGACTCTCTCTCTCTGTGTCTCTCTGTGTCTCTCTGTGTCTCTCTCTGTCTCTGTGTGTCTCTCTGTGTGTGTCTCTGTCACTCTCTGTGTGTCTCTGTCTCTCTCTGTCTCTCTGTGTGTGTCTCTCTCTGTCTCTATGTGTGTCTCTCTCTGTCTCTCTATCTCTCCCTTCTTTCTCTCTCTCTTTCCTTTTGGGTCTTATGGTCTGTAATACAGATTACAAAAGCTTATCAGGTATATATCTTTACCTACTTTCAACACCCAGTTTCTGTCCAAAATAATCATTTCCAACTATCATTGTCATGCTGATCCCTTCTCCATCCTAACTTCCCTACAACGCCCCCCCACACACACAAACACACACTCTCTTAATCCTTGCCTTGGATATTAGTTTCATATTATATATAATCTCATACTATATGCATGTATATATTAATATCCCACAAATAAATGCAGTCATTCTATACATTTCCCTCTCCTTCTGACTCATTTCACTCAGTATGATACTCTCCAAGTCCACCCATTTATAAGCAGATTTCATAACTTCATTCCTATTAACGGCTGCATAGTATTCCATTGTGTGGATGTACCATCATTTCTTTATCCAGTCATCTGTACTCGGGCGCCTGGGTTGTTTCCAGATTCTGGCTATTGTACTATTCTCTTCTTTCAAATTGCACCAAGGCACCATGACTCACGAAGTCCTTCCACGTTGGGTTTTAGACTGACTTCCAGCACCAACCTCACGAGAGGAAATGGACTTAATTTGAACAGAAAAAAACTGGAACCCCCCAAAATTCCTCTTTTATTTGAAGTTTTCTGTTTTCCTTCAGCTCAACAAGAAGATGATGAATTTGTGTGCCAGATAATTTACGTCTTCTACCAGATGGTTTTCCACCAAGCCACGAGAGATGTCATCATCAAGGAGACTCGTATCCTTTCCGTGGGTGCAAAAGACGCGGACATCACTGCACACGTTCCAAAGAGATAGGGCATTTGGTTGCTTGTCTTGAAAATATTTTTAAAATTTAGAACAGCACCAAGCTTTGAATTCAATTCATAGGACAGGGTAGTTGAGGTTTTTTCTTCTTCTTCTTCTCCTTCTTCTTCTCCTTCTCCTTCTCCTTCTTCTCCTTCTCCTCCTCCTCCTTCTCCTTCTTCTCCTCCTCCTCCTCCTCCTCCTCCTCCTTCTCCTTCTCCTTCTCCTTCTCCTCCTTCTCCTTCTCCTTCTCCTTCTCCTTCTTCTCCTTCTTCCAGGTAAACTGAAATTGGCACATAGTAAATTATAAGTTTCTGGGGCTGGAGCGATACTACAGAGAATAGAGCGTTTACCTTGCATGCATCTAACCTGGGTTCGATCTCCAGCATCTCATAGAGTCCCCAGAGTACCACCAGGAGTAATTCCTGAGTGCAGAGCCAGGAGGAACCCCTGAGCATCGCCGGGTGTGATCCCAAAACCCCCCTCCAAAAAAAATTATAAATTTCATATAATGAAATCTAAAGACAGCAGATGGGAATGGTGTTATTCCTCCTTCAAGGCTGTGATTCATAAGCGCTTCTCAAACTTCTATATCAGAAATTCTTTTCGGGGGTTGGAGCGATAGCACAGCGGGGAGGGTGTTTGCCTTGCACGCGGCCGACCTGGGTTCGATTCCCAGCATCCCATAGGGTCCCCCAAGCACCACCAGGAGTAATTCCTGAGTGCAGAGCCAGGAGTCAGCCCTGTACATCTGTACATCGCTGGGTGTGACCCAAACCCGCCACCCCCCCAAAAAAAAAAGAAATTCTCTTTTTGGGCGGGGGTGGAGGGAGATACACCCAGCGGTGCTCAGGTATCACTCTGGGCAAGTGCGGGGGACCGTAAAGGATGCTGGGAATCCAGCCCGGACCCCGCATGCGCAGCCAACATCCTCCTGTTCTGCTGCCTCAACTGTCCTTGCCAGATTTTTTTTTTTTTTTTTAGCTTTTTGGGTCACACCCAGCGATGCTCAGGGGTTACTCCTGGCTCTGCACTCAGGAATTACCCCTGGCGGTGCTCGGGGGACCCTATGGGATGCTGGGAATTGAACCCGGATCAGCCGCGTGCAAGGCAAACGCCCTCTCCGCTGTGCTATCACTCCAGCCCTGTCCTTGCCAGATTTTTATCTGCCTTTGTTTCCCTCTGTGTTTCGGCAGATTTGATTTGGTTTTGATTTAGGTTGGGGGGGGCACACCTGGTAGTACTCTGGGGGTACTCCTGGGCACTGTATGAAGCTACTTGTGCCCAGAGTGACCTACCCCACCCCCACTCCGAGATAGCCCTTGGAATCCTCTGTGGTACCAGTGGCCAAACGAGAGTCCACCTCACGCCACATGTACTAACTCTGGCCCCTCTAAATTTTGTTTTTATGTATCTGAAAGGGTGTCGTTTTGCGCTGCTGAATTATTTTATTTCTTTGAGTTTTCTAAACCTATGCTTTTAATTTAAAAAATCCCTTATCTCTCTGAAAAATGTTAGCTTGTAAATTCTGTATTTCATGTTTGTCCTTCACATGTGAAATTTTTTTTTCTTGCTTGCTTTTTTGGGTCACACCCAGTGATGCACAGGGGTTACTCCTGGCTCTGCACCCAGGTATTACTCCTGGCGGTGCTTGGGGGACCATATGGGATGCTGGGAATCGAACCTGGATTGGCCGTGTGCAAGTCAAACGCCCTACCTGCTGTGCTATCACTCCAGCCCCACATGTGAGATTTTTAAGGGTGAAATTAATTTTTCTGAACATTCGCAAGAGCTGGAATGTTCATTTATATAGCAATACAGCTCAATAATATACATATACATGTTTGTATCATTGTCTCACTGTCCTCCCATTGCTCATGATTTGCTCGAGTGGGCGCCAGTAATGTCTCCATGGTGAGACTTGTTACTGTGTTTGGCATATCGAATAAGCCACGGGGAGCTTGCCAGGCTCTCGTGCAGGTGAGATACTCTCAGTAGCTTGCTGGGCTCTCTGAGAGGGATGGAGGAATTGAACCCACGTTGGCCGCATGCAAGAAAATGCCCTACCCGCTGTGCTATCGCTCTAGTCATATATATATGTATACATACACACACATATATATATATCTCAAGCTTCCTCTTCAGTTATAGTTATGTTTTATAAAATATAACCTTGTAATTTTTGAGATTTAGTAGCTTTTTTTTTCTTTTTGGGTCACATCCGGCAATGCACATGGGTTCCTCCTGGCTCTACACTCAGGAATCACTCCTGGCAGTGCTCAGGGGGTCCTATGGGATGCTGAGAATCGAACCTGGGTTGGCCACATGCAAGGCAAACGCCTTACCCACTGTACTATCTAGTAGCTGCAGTCCCTTTCGTAGCTATTTTTATTCATTTTTATTTAATTAATTAATTTATTTATTTATGCTTTTTTGGGTCACACCCGGCGATGCACAGGGGTCACTCCTGGCTCATGCACTCAGGAATTACTCCTGGCGGTGCTTGGGGGACCATATGGGATGCTGGGAATCGAACCCGGGTCAATCGCGTTTAAGGCAAACTCCTTACCCACTGTGCTATCGCTCCAGCCCTATTTTATTTTATTTTATTTATTATTTTTATCCTAGTTTCCACAAACACACACACCCTTTTTTTTTTTAAATCCCCGTTACCCTTCTATTTTAGACAGAAAACACTCAACCCTCTTGTCACCTTATCTTAGTGGTTCTCTTGTGAAACTGAGTCTAACTTCCACTTAGCGTCTGAATGGAGAGAAATGTGGAATTTTCTAAAACGAACAAATGCCCTCGATGTCATCTGCAGTTGGTTCCTTTAACGATTTTCCTTCAGAGGCTCCAGCTTACCTCATAGACCTGATGCATGATAAAAACAATGAAATCCGGAAGGTCTGTGACAACACATTAGACATTATCGCGGTGAGTGATTTTTTTCTCATCAAAGTCCAGCACAGTGTGTTTGGGACAGAGGGACAAAAAGATAATGGATATCTATTCTAACTAAGCAGCCAATGTTAAACATTTGTGTCTTCGACAGCTCAGAGAAAGAATATATTGATACTTAATTCACTTTTTAAACATTTAGTAAGAACTCTGGCTTTGGGCCAGAGATTTTAAATTTAATCTTTTTGAAGAGACTTCCTCTATACTTTAATATAGATTAGTTTTGGGGCTGGAGCCATAGCACAGCAGGTAGGGTGTTTGCCTTGCACACGGCCGACCCAGGTTTGATTCCCAGCATCCCATAGGGTCCCTGAGCACAGCCAGGAGTGATTCCTGAGTGCAGAGCCAGGAGTAACCCCTGTGTATCGCCGGGTGTGACCCAAGAAGCAAATATAGATAGATAGATAGATAGATAGATAGATAGATAGATAGATAGATAGATAGATAGATAGATAGATAGATTAGTTTTAGGCCTAATCTCCGTGCCATCTCACATGGGTGTTTTAGAGACATTACTATGTAAGAAGCAAGAGATTTGACAGTTTCTGCCAGAACTCAGCGCACTCAATTTTGTGGTTTAGTCTTTTTGTTTTTGTTTTTTTGGGGGGGTTTTTTTTTCTTTTTTTCTTTTTTGGGTCACACCCAGTGATGCTCAGGGGTTATTCCTGGCTCTGCACTCAGGAATCACTCCTGGTGGTGCTCGGGGGGACCCTATGGGATGCCGGGGATCAAACCCGGGTCAGCTGCATGCAAGGCAAACGCCTTCCCTGCAGTGCTCCAGTGATTATCTTATACTCTGGGGTCTCCCTGAAGGTAACAGAAATGGGATTGCACGCATGCATCTCCCGAAGGCTTTCAATGGGAGCTTAGGGCTCGTTGTACTTGGAGATTTGGTCGGAAACCAACGTCAAGACCAAAAGGGAAGCTGTGGGCGGGGGAGGGGGTGCCTTGGAGCCAGGGGGTGGGGTGGGGGCGTACCTGGCCAGCCTCTGGGAATGCGTGCAAGGTGACCGTCCGCCCCCGCTCTCCCAGACGTCTTTCTAGCTGCTACTACCTGGGCCTTTTAATGAGCAGCTAAACGACAGCAGCCCTGCGTACGTTTAAGATGAAGCACTGTGTTAAATAAACCATCATGCAGCCTCAATTAGACGGCTGCCACATTAAAGGCGCACGGGAAGTCTGCTTTCCATTAGGGGCCTAGAACACGGCTCTCTGCTCCCGCCCTGCACCCGTCGGCCCCAAGGTGCGACGGGCCCGGGACAGCCGCCCTGATATCGAACAGGCCTGGGGCCGGGCCAGGCTGCACTGTGTTTTGGGGGTTGAGCAATAAACAGAACCGAATGAGCACTTCAAAAAAAAGAGGGGGGTTTGTCGGAGGTGGTGCATTCCCGAGGAAATCAAGCTCTCAGGAGCCTCTGGACGTGTGCAGGAACTGAGTGTTTAGGTCATAAAGTCAAGCCGAAAACAGGGAAGGAAATTAAAAAATAAAAGCATGGTTCCCTTCAATACAAGGCGAACCCGAGTCTCAAATGCCCGTTTTTTGGTTTTGGCTTTTTTGGGGGGGAAGGTCACACCCAGCGATGCTCATTGGTCACTCCTGGCTCTGCACTCAGGAATTACTCCTGGCAGTGCTCGGGGGACCCTATGGCATGCTGGGAATTGAACCCGAGTTGGCCGCGTGCAAGGCAAACGCCCTCCCCGTTGTGCTATCACTTCAGCCTGACAGTCTAAGTTTATTTTATTTTATTTTTTATTTTTTTATTTTTTGCTTTTTGGATCACACCCAGTGATGCACAGGGGTTCCTCCTGGCTCTGCACTCAGGAATCACCCCTGGCAGTGCTCAGGGGACTCTAAGGGATGCTGGGAATCAAACTCGGGTCGGTTCCGTGCAGGGCAAATGCCCTCCCCGCTGTGCTATTGCTCCAGCCCCAAGAGAGTCTAATTTTAGAGTCACTATTTAGCTCTTGAAGTACCTGCCAAAGTTATCCCGGTTAGTAGGACAGTCTACCTAGATTTATGGCGTGATTTTTTTTAAAATTTCAGTTCTTTCGATTATATAGTGTCTGAATTTGGGTTTTGCTGTTACACTGTTTTACTGTTGTAGCTAAGGTTCTTCAGAGATTTAAATACTGAAATTCTAACAGTCAAATGAATATGTTTGTGATATTTCTAAGTGAAATGTGATCAAGTTTATGATAGCTGTTTTGATAATTGAATTTTAAAGTTCATGATATCTGTTTGACAACTTAATCATCATCATCATCATCCCGTTGATCATTGAATTTTTCGAGCGGTCTCAGTAGCATCTCCATTTCTCCTAGCCCTGAGATTTTAGCAGCCTCTCTTTACTCGTCCTTCCCAACGATGCCACATTGGAGGCTCTTTCAGGGTCAGGGGAATGAGGCCCATCATTGTTACTGGTTTTGGCATATGAATACGCCATGGGAAGCTTGCAAGGCTCTCCCATGTGGGCAGGAAACTCTCAGTAGCTTGCCAGGTTCTCCCAGAGGGAGAACTAGGCTATAAGATGTTCCAGGAGCTTGGTTTCATAGTCTCTGGATGTTGGCTGTTTGTGGGATTACACGGCACCAGGGGCAGTCCCTGGGTGTGAAGGGACCGCCTAGCTACTGGAAGATGGGGAATCTGGGCAGAAGAGGCCCAGTTCCAATCCGAGCAGGCTTGGAGGTCTCAGCCCCAGGTCCCACACACCTGGGTTCTTCTGACAACTTAATATTAAATAATATTAAAATAGCAGGTGGGTGGAGCGATAGCACAGTGGGTAAGGTGTTTGCCTTACACTCGGCCGACCTGAGTTCGATTTCTCTGCCCCTCCCAGAGAGCCTGGCAAGCTCCCTGCGGTGTATTCAATATGCCAAAAACAGTCACAACAAGTCTCACAGTGGAGACGTTACTGGTGCCCACTCGAGCAAATCGATGAGCAACGGGATGACAGTGACAGTGATATACAGTGAAAATAGCAGGTAATAGGAATATCAGTTGATAATTATTAGAAAGAAGGTAAGACTAATAATTTGGTGGCAAAATTGTCATTAGCTTAACCGTGCCAGAATATATCTTCTAGGGGCTGGAGTGATAGCACAGCAGGGAGGGCATTTGCCTTGCACACGACTGACCCAGGTTCGATCCCCAGCATCCCATAGGTCCCCCAAGCACTGCCAGGAGTAATTCCTGAGTGCAGAGTCAGGAGTAACCCCTGAGCATTGCCAGGTATGACCCAAAAAGCTAAAAAAGGTATATATATATATACATAAATATATACATACATATATTCTACTCATACCAACCTCAGTTGGAGAGGAACTTCAAATAGTTTCATCGACATATGAGACAGAATATCCGGTCTGACAGCTGACACTAAGATTGATAATGTGGAAACTTCCTATTGGAATGTAAAATATTTCACACGATAACAAGAATAATAATTCTAATTGCGTTTCTAAATGGCAACGGCATCATGATGATGATGATGATGATGACAGTGATGATGACGATGATGATGATGATGATGATGATGATGACGATGATGATGATGATGATGACAACGACGATGATGATGATGATGATGACGGTGATGATGATGATGACGGTGATGATGATGATGACAGTTATGATGATGATGATGATGATGACGATGATGATGACGATGATGATGATGATGACAGTGATGATGATGATGATGATGATGACAATGATGATGACGATAATGATGATGATGATGACGGTGATGATGATGATGATGATGATGATGATGACGACGACAGTGATGATGATGATGATGATGTTTCTAAAATGTCAGGCTTATCCTTATACTCCTGCAGCTGAAACAAAATTCAGTTCCATTCAGTTCCATTCTGCTCTTGAGTTTCCCATCCCAGTAAACCATCCCAGTGGCTGCAGCAAACGCTCTCACGGTGCCTTTATCCCCGTGGAAAGGCGCCGTGGCCCACAGGCCGTGTCCCCGGGCCCGGGAACTGCTTCCCGACGCGAACGCGCTGACCGGGGCTGCTTGCTCGCCCTAGGAGTACGACGAGGAGTGGGCCAAGAAGATCCAGAGCGAGAAGTTCCGCTGGCACAACTCGCAGTGGCTGGAGATGGTGGAGTCCCGCCAGATGGACGAGAATGAACAGTACCTGTACGGCGACGACCGCATCGAGCCCTACATCCACGAGGGGGACATTCTCGAGAGGCCGGACCTCTTCTACAGCTCAGGTGAGCCGGCGGCGCTGTCCCTGGGGGTGCTGGGCTGGTGGCCTCATAAACGCTGCCTTGGGTACACAGATGATGCTCTGACAGCACCCAGGGCCACGTCACAATCTCTGATAGAAAGCCCAGTGCCACGTCACACACACTGATAGAACGCCCAGTGCCACGGCACACTCTCTGATAGAATGCCCAGTGCCACGTCACACACTCTGATAGAACGCCCAGTGCCCACATTACACACTGTGATAGAACACCGAAGGCCACATCACACTCTCTGATAGAACACCCAGTGCCACGTCACACACTCCGATAGAATGCCCAGTGCCACGTCACACACTGATAGACCGCCTGGTGCCACGTCACACACTCTGATATAACACCAAGTGCCACGTCACACACTCTGATAGAACACCCAGTGCCACGTCACACACTCTGATAGAACGCCCAGCGGCCACGTCACACACTGATAGAATGCCCAGGGCCACGTCACACACTCCAATAGAATGCCCAGTGCCCACGTCACACTCTGATAGAATGCCCGGTGCCACGTCACACACTCTGATAGAACGCCCAGTGCCCATCATGACACACTAAGCAGTCTTAGTGACTCGCTTTCCCCCCAGTCTTTGATCTCATCGCCCTGTAAAAGGCCCTTCTCTGGAAGATGAATCACTTCTCAGAACTTGATTCCTTTATAGAATATAAGTTAGACATCTTTGAGAATTTTTTTAATTCTACTGGAAAATATATTAACTTTTCTCTAAGTTTTTTGACCATAACTCACTAACATATGGCCCTTTGGTGTCTATTCAGTTAGGAAGACTCTGGTAGAAAGAAATTGGGTAGAAATGGCATTTTCTTTCCAAACTCTTTTTTTTTTTTTTTTGCTTTTTGGGTCACACCCAGCAATGCACAGAGTGTGACCAGTGGTTCCTCCTGGCTCTGCACTCAGGAATTATTCCTGGCGGTGCTCTGGGGACCCTATGGGATGCTGGGAATCAAACCCGGGTCGGCCTTGTGCAAGGCAAACACCCTCCTCGATGTGCTATCACTCCAGCCCTCCTTCCAAACCCTTGCTGTGTTTTCCCATTTGATGTTTGGTAAATCTTACCTACTAATGCTGATTCGTGAGCGATTGTCTTTTTCTGGAAAAAGTCAGGTTTTCTATATTCTGGCAATATTATACTATTGCCAATATTAATGGTGCTTCCTTGAAGTCACTTAATTGATGAGAGGAAGAAAAAAACCGCTTAAGATTTGTAGCAGGTGGTCAGGGATATTACAGGATGTTTTATATATATGTATTAGATATATCTTAAAATAGGAGATTGGTTAGGGCTGGAGCGATAGCACAGCAGGTAGGGCGTTTGCCTTGCACGAGGCCGACCCGGGTTCGAATCCCAGCATCCCATAGGATCCCCTGAGCACTGCCAGGGGTAATTCCTGAGTGCAGAGCCAGGACTAACACCTGTGCATTGCCGGGTGAGACCCAAAAAGAAAAAAAAAATAGGAGATCGGTAGCAGGTGGGGGAAAAGCATTCCAGTAATTATATCAGAATGGATGGCATCTCCTTTTTACCCTAGGTTGCATTCATTCAGATGTTTTTATACTTGTTTATTATGCATTTTACCCATTAAAATTACATGTCTTCCATTTTATTTAGATTCTTGAATCCTCGAAAAGTGATCCTTTGCTTTGAAAGTTAAATAGATTTCTTCCCAACCGAACGTGACAGTAGTTGAAACTACTGGTTTGGGTTCCAACCCAGAAGGGGCGGCTTATTAATCACAAGCAGCCAACATTGCTTAGTTTAGTAATAGCAAGCAGCTGTCCCGTGCATTTTCTGATATTTGTGAAATAAAACTCATGATGTAAAATGTACATTAGAGTTTCCTTATAAATAGAAATCAGAATTTCTTAGACTCAGATTTCTTGCTTTGAAGATTGAGACTATTTGCTCAGTGTGAATCAATTACCGATCTCCATAACCAAATAAAACTTCTAATCTGCCTCCATATTCAGTTTTATTGTTTTAATACAATTAGAGTTTCCAGAACAGATTTCTGAAGAGCTCTACCGTACTTCTAGAATTAAGTCCTCTAAGTTGACTTCTTAACATTAAAACCATAAACGTTTCCCCACATATTTCATACTTAAAGTATAACACTTAAATATAAAATTCTATTGGGTTTTTACATTTCAAAATTTAGAAATAGCCACGACAGATAGAAAATAGAATAAATGCAAGATTTGTGGGATAAAATATTACTGTAAATATTTGTTCCCACAGCCTGATGATATGGGAGACACTTAAAAGAAGATCACGTTGTTTTGAGTTTGAATTTGTAGCTCTCGAGGCTGGAGTGATAGCACAGCGGGTAGAGCCTTTGCCTTGCACACAGCCGACCCGGGTTCGATCCCCGGCACCCCATAGGGTCCCCTGAGCACCGCCAGGAGTGATTTCTGAGTGCAGAGCCAGAAGTCAGCCCTGAGCATCGCCAGGTATGGCCCAAAGACCAAATAAATAACTGCACTGTAGCACTGTCATCCCATTGTTCATCAATTCACTCGAGCGGGCACCAGTAACGTCTCCATTGTGAGACTTAGTTGTTACTGTCTTTGGCATATCGAATATGCCATGGGGAGCTTGCCAGGCTCTGCCGTGCGGGTGGGATCCTCTCGGTAGCTTGCTGGGCTCTCCGAGAGGAACAGAGGAATCGAACCCGGGTTGGTCGAATGCAAGGCAAACGCCCTACCTGCTGTGCTATCGCTCCAGTCCAAAATAAATCACTAACTAAATAAACATGTAGCTCATATCAAATCATCTAGATATTTTCAGTTTATGGATTATTTTAGCTGGTAGGTATTTGTGTTCGATTTTGGGGCCACACACGATGATGCCCAGTGCTTACTCCAGGCCTTGAGCTTATGGGTCTCTCTGGGGGATACTTGGGACCTAGTGAGATGCTGGGAATCAAACCTACTTGGCCCTGCTCAAGGCAAGGCCCTTCCCCACAGCACTCTCTCTCTGGTACCTCTGTGTGTGTGTGTGTGTGTGTGTGTGTGTGTGTGTTTTAAGGCTTGGCATTTAAAGTATAGTATAAAACATTGCTCATATAGACATCCTTCAACTCTTCATCTCTGCACTAGAATAGAACCTGCACGTAGTAGATGCTCAATAAACGTGCCACGGGTGGGTCGCGGTCCAGACTCTCCAAGGGAGTGTGCAGCCCTAACTCCTTCTCCACCAATAAATATGTGCGCTGTCTTTTTCTCTGGGGTGCTCCTGATGGCATTCCCTGCCCTGAAAGTGTGTCTCTCCCGTCTTTACTCCCTCGTGTCTAGATGGACTCATCGCCTCCGAAGGGGCCGTCAGTCCAGATTTCTTCAATGACTATCACCTCCAGAATGGAGACGGTGTCGGCCAGCACCCCTTTCCCGGCAGGTATGTGCGGTCTTTTCCAGAAGCTTCTCCCTGGGGGCCAGAGTCATAGCACAGCAGGGAGGGTGCTGGCCTTGGTTGGACACAACCAACCCGGGTTCGATCCCCAGCACCCCAATGGCTGAACAACACCAGGTGTGATTCCTGAGCACAGAGCCTAAGATCACTGGGGGTGACCCCAAAAGCCCCCCCCCAAAAAAAATCAAAACAAACAAAAAAAACCAGTATCTTCCGTGTTTGAGAAAAGCTAAAACTTTCTCTTCACTCCACTTCTCCCGTCTCTTTAGTTCTCATTCAAGTGCTGGGGTTGGGGCAGGGGGGTGTGGGGAATCTTCAGTATTTTTAAGAACATGCTTGTTTGATTTCAAATGAACTTATGAAGTCACATTTTCTTTGCAAAGACGTGAAAATCTGGGGCTGGAGTGATAGCACAGTGGGGAGGGTGTTTGCCTTGCACGCGGCCAACCCGGGTTTGATCCCCAGCATCCCATAGGGTCCCCCCATCCCATAGGGTCCCCCATCTCATAGGGTCCCCCAAGCACCACCAAGAGTGATTCGTGAGTACAGAGCCAGGAGTAATCCCTGAGCATCGCCGGGTGTGACCCAAAAAGCCAAAAAAAAAAAAAGAAGAAGAAGAAGAAATGGAAATCTGTTTTGCATTCCCTTGGAAATGTTGTCTCTGAAAATGGCTTTTCTGGGGCTGGAGAGATAGCACAGCGGGTAGGGCGTTTGCCTTGCACGCGGCCGACCCGGGTTCGATTCCCAGCATCCCATATGGTCCCCTAGCACTGCCAGGGATAATTCCTGAGCGCAGAGCCAGGAGTAACCCCTGTGCATCGCCAGGTGTGACCCAGAAAGCGGAAAAAAAAAAAAGAAAATGGCTTTTCTGCCAAGGTTGAGGCCAAATTTCTTCTTCCTTGCTTTCCAAAATCAGTAAAAGATAACGTATAAAGTGAGAATACAAGACATAACATTTTTTTTTTTTTTTTGCTTTTTGGGTCACACCCAGCAATGCACAGGGGTCACTCCTGGCTCTTGCACTCAGGAATCACCCCTGGCGGTGCTCAGGGGACCATATGGGATGCTGGGATTTGAACCTGGGTCGGCCTCGTGCAAGGCAAACGCCCTACCCGCTGTGCTATCACTCCAGCCCCGAAGACATAACATTTTTAATGAGCATTTAAGCATCATTATTTACAAAAGGTGATGCTTTTGTAAATAATAAAAAAATAATGATGGTATCTAAATGAAATATTGAACGAAGGAAAATATGACAGGTTAGTATTGTTCTATAATTATAATAAGGTGCCCAATTATAGGTGCTGTAAATTTTTTTTAAATTGTGCCAGAGAGTATAAACAATTTTCCCCTTTCAGGTTATTCCTAGAGATGTTAGATTTAGGCTGACTGTTGAAATTTCACAGGGCAAATTTTAAGAATATATGCAGTCTTATAATTGCCTCTATTTTTTCTTTACATGGTGACTTAACTTCCTTTTCTGAAATTCTACTTTTCGTTAACATAAGTATTTTCCTGGCAAGCTCTATATGGCGTATTTGATATGCCAAAAACAGTAATGACAATTGGGGCTGGAGGGATAGCACAGCAGGGAGGGCGTTTGCCTTGCACAAGGCCGACATGGGTTCGATTCCCAGCATCCCATAGGATCTCCTAAGCACCACCAGGAGTAATTCCTGAGTGCAGAGCCAGGAGTAACCCCTGTGCATCGCCAGGTGTGACCCAAAAAGAAAAAAAAAAACAGTAACGATAAGTCTCACAATGGAGACGTTACTGGTGCCTGCTCAGGCAAATTGATGAACAATGGGACGACAGTGCTACAGTGCTGGTTGGGAGGATGTGGTTACCATCTTTTAAAGCAATGATGCAGGGACCAAAGCAATAGTATAGTGGGGAGGGCATTTGCCTTGCATGCAGCTTACTCTAGTTCAGTCCCTGTTGCCCCATATGGTCCCTCAAGCCCCACCAGGAGTGATTCTGGAGCACAGAGTCAAGAATAAGCCCTGAGAACTGCCCAAAAATAAAAGAGGGGGAAAACACAACTGTGGCAATAATGTCTTTATTGTCACATATATTAAGCTATTCTAATTCCATTTTAATAGGCGTCGCAGCCATTCCTTATATCCGATACATTCTTTTAAAAAATATATTCATCTTGGGCTGGAGCGATAGCACAGCGGGGAGGGCGTTTGCCTTGCACTCGGCCGACCTGGGTTCGATTCCCAGCATCCCATATGGTCTCCTGAGCACCACCAGGAGTAATTCCTGAGTGCAGAGCCAGGAGTAACCCCTGTGCATCACCAGGTGTGACCCAAAAAGCCAAAAAAAAAAAAAAAATAGGACCCAGGATCTGTATTTCTGCAAAGCTTCGAACGCCTAATGTGGAAGAAAGTGCCGCATCCTTTAATGTTTTGTGTTTTCCCCGCGTGGAGAAATATCTTTGTTTCTGCATCCCCCGTGCTCACGTGTGCATTTGCCTTGTATGTTTAGGTATGTAACATGCCAAACCATGCTTGTAAAAGCCCCCAAATCTCTCAACGTAGAAATTCCTAACTGTAATACACAATACATGCCCTCAAGGCTGACCTGGGTTCGATTCCCAGCATCTCCGAGGCTCCACACCCCCCCACCCCACGGGCACCGCCAGGAGTGATTCCTGAGTGCAGAGCCAGGAGTCAGCCCTGAGCATTGCCAGGTGTGACCCAGAAAGGAAACAAAAGGAGCGTGGGAGGCAGACACAGCATTCTGTGAAATGTGGAACCTCATTTTCTGCGGCGAACTTTACAGTTTAGAAATAGACAGAAAAATTCTATTTTCCAAACTCGAATAGAAATAGATTTTTAGGGGAAAAAAAAACAAACTTTAGCCACGATTTTGCTGCTCTACTGGATTGTCACAGAAAGAAATTCCTTGCCTTATTCAAGAAGTTAAACATGTTTTAGTCCCACGGAACATATGAGTCTAGGCTGCTTCTGATGTTTTTGACTATATTAGCGATAATTACTTAAATAGAGGCGCTGTTTAATCACTGGAACTGCCCCGTGACAGTTCACTGTCCAAATGTTTTCTAAAACGTAATTAGAAAAGGGGGAAATGATTTGGTTATGGAATCCGGAGGTTTCTAGGCAAGATTTCTTCCAGCGGTATCCACAGGATTGACGCTTCGGCCACTGAAACTTGGCCTTGAACCACGATTATTTTGCCTCAGCTAAGAGCCAGCCGTAATCCCCAGAAAATCGCGCTCGACTTACTCTGAGAAAGGTCTCGCTCTCGTTTGTAAATAGAATTCCGTGATTTTTAAGAGCAAAAAAAAAGTTGTTACTAAATTGAACCTGCGGGGTTCAATAAGCGAGTTCAGCAAAACCCGAAGTTTTGAAAAATGGTTTTGAAAAATGATCATTTTGTAACCTAGTATAGGAGGGTCACTAAGTTAGTCACTTTATCCAAGACTTTAGGATTTTATTACTTAGGCTTGCTCATAATCTCATTAGAGATCAGAAAAACGTCATCTGAATTTTATTCCGTGAATGTCTTTATACTGTTTAAGTAGCTTCTCTTTTGTAGCATAAAAGACACATCACAGTAATATTGGCTTAAGGGATTAGTTAATAAAACTGACTGTAGCAACAGAAGGCTTTCTCAGATGATGTATTTATTTATTGATAATCGTTTCGATTTGAGACTACTTTGCCCTTTTAAACAAACGTCCCCTGAGAAATCCCAGTCTCCATTCCTTGTCTTTGGTGATTTTTCAGGCCTTAAATCATTTAACTGTATCACTTGCCTTTCCCCCCCCCCCCCAGAAGAAATAATTTATAGTGAGTTTCCTTAGTTTGAAGCAGGGAGGTGGTTTTGGTAGGTAATAGATCAAATGAAAAAACTCGGAATTGAATCAGTAGCTATGCAAAGACGTATGCAGAATGGCCCAAAGCTTTTGATTTGTTCTTTTGCTCGTCGTATTTTACTGAACTGCTCCGGAATTATTTTTTCTTTTATTCCATTGTTTCCAGTGGAGCAGACTCTCTTTTTTTAATAAGATGTCTGTGCTCTTCTTGATTATCACAAACCCTGGACCTTAACTCTGGCTTAGTTTCTAATTCTGGGACTGCCAAGAGGTTTTTACATTGCTCCGTAATTATTTACATATATGGGCATGTGAATTTTCACTCTTCAGTGCCTGGACGTGAGATTTTCAAATTAAGTCCTCGGATATCCACAGGTAAATTAAAAAGTCTGTTTCATCCGACTCCTTTGACTTAAAATACAGCTTTTTGAAGTTTTTTTTCCTTTTAAATTGACTTGAACCAAAATATTCTTTAAAGGTGTCAGACCTGCATTTTTTTTTTCATTTTCACTGTGAATATGAGAAGAAATTTCATGAACAACCTGGCAGTGAGGGCTAACTCTGAAAGAATAATACCTTGGCTGAATTTTGAATATGGGGTTGGGGGTGGGTGAATGGGGGGTCCTTTTAAGGAAAGGAAACGTTAACCGTTTGGGGCGGGGGAAAGCTTCCTGTTTTAAATCAGGGAAATGGCCCAGATAACTTAGTGACTTTTTCCCCAGTTTTGTACCATCTGCCTGGTGACTGAGCAAGCCGTTGTGGGTGAAACGGGCATGATTTGTGTGCTGTGGTGAGCCAAGGGGTCACCTGAATGCAGGGTAGCGGGGTCAGGGCATCTCCAAGCATCAGTCTTGTCCTGCCCATTTCTTTGCCATTTTATAGTGGCAGGGGGCAGGGGCAGGATTCTAGCTTCCTGCAGGACCGCCGCTTCGATGGCGAGTGTCACCGACAGAAAGAGCGTTGCTATTTCAGCCAGTTGTTCAGGGAGGGGACAGAAAGAACAAAAAAAAAAAAAAAGCAAAACCCACTTCCTAAAATGACTGTTAATTCCTAGAACACTGGATCCATGGAGCTGGGGCAAATGAAACCAAGAGCTAGGGAACTGCTTAACCAGTTCAGTTTGGTATTTCGGTCTCAAAACCCGAGTCAGGGAAGCCGCCTTAGTATCCAGGGGCCTGTGTGTGTGTGTGTGTGTGTGTGGGGTGTGTGTGTGTGTGTGTGTGTGTGTGTCTGTGTGTGCCGCCTTAATATCCAGGGCCCTGCCTGGGGTGTTTGTGTGTGTGTGTGGGGGGGGGGGGGTGCCCAGCAAGGCCATTTAATTGGAAACAGCAGCCAACAAGCCAACGTCAGTCTGTCTGGTCTCTTCTGGGGGAACTGTGTGTTTGAGCGCATCGGAATGGGAAACTGGGTTTGGGCGGTTGTCATCAACGGGATGAGACTCTTGGCAGATGCTGAAATGCCCAGAGGTTAGTGGCAGTGACTGACAGTGCTCATTACCCACGCTGGTGTTGGAAAGCCAAGTAATTAAAAATAACAAGCAAAATACAATGAAATGAAATAAATAATACAAAAATAAAAAATAATAGAAGCAAGACCCGTTTTCCCCCCCACACACACCCCTTAAAGACCCTATGTGTCTGTACCATATTTGGGCCTCTCTCTTTTATTGTTATTATTATTATTATTGTTATTATTCACTGTCACTGTCATCCCGTTGCTCATCTATTTGCTGGAGCAGGCACCAGTAACGTCTCTCATTGTGAGACTTATTGTTACTGTTTTTGGCATATCAAATACACCACGGGGAGCTTGTCAGGCTCTGCCGTGCGGGTATTATTATTATTATTATTATTATTATTATTATTACTGTACTTTTTCAAGACTAACAACCTCCTGTGGAGTATTTTCAAGCTGCTTCCAGCTTTGACAAATCAGCTTGTGTCGCCGTCAAAATGGTCAATTTTTTTTCTTTTCTAGGAATCCAGTTTTCATGAACTGGAATAAAATCGCCCATACCGCGAAGGTTTTACTCGGGGCTTGGAAAAACGTCCTTGAGAAGGCTGGACTTGTTCTTTGGGGCTGGCACAAGGGAGAGGCCGTTTCCTGGCCGTTTCCCTGAGGCCCGAGGTGGGGCCAGAGGTGACCCACCTGAGCCTCCTGCCCTTCCCCGTCTGGCCTCGGCTCTCCTTCCTGAGACTGTTTCATCTTTGACTTTCCTGCCAGTTATAAGCAGCGAATCCGAGACACCCAAACTGTTCATAGTGTTTTTTCTTTTCCCCAATCATTAACTCAATCAACATGCTTTGGTGTTGTACTTTTAAAATCCACGCTGAATCATTTTCTTAGTATGTATATATATATATATATATATATATATATATATATATATTTGAAAAAATAAGCTTTTATTCACATTTCCATGTATAATTTTTCCCAAGGACTCTATTCGTAAAATCCAGACTTGTTCCTTAGCTATAAAGCTGCCAATTTAGCACTTTTGCTTACTCCCGGCTTTTTTTTTTTCCCTCTCCAGTTAAACCTCAAAATTACATATTCCCTGTGTAAAAAGGATTGTGTGGTCTTCACAGAACCCCTTTTTGTTTCGAGAAGTATAGATTACGAGGTTTTTTTTTTTCAAAGCAGCTATTCAAAGGATAAGCCAGATTATTGTCACTTTGCAACCCTTAATTTGGCCGAGCAAGAGACCCTTTTATGTGGGAAGGAAAATTTACCAGGGCTGTAAAAATCCTTTCTTTGGCAAAACTTTTATCAGTGTGTAGCTAATAACCCAACTTTATTTTTCTTTTTTTCTTTTTTTCTTTTTTTTTGCTGGTTCTAATAGTTTGTTTTGGTAGCCTGAATTCCTGCACGCCTAATATAGAAGTTGTAGGGAGGGATCAAATGAGAAGAACCTGCTAGAAACTGGTCCTTTGATAGACATTTGAGCATCAACCTTTCGTCTGCAGCCTGTGGGAGTTAGGTATCTGGATGAACACACAGGAAATCCTTTCAAAGGCAATCATTAACCAAGACTGGCTTGGTGCTCTGTTAATTTTTTTTTTCTTTTCAAATCAGAAATGATAGTCATCTTGTTTCGTTTCTTATTACTTCTCAGCAGAGAACACGTTCCAAAGAGTCTTTCAAAAACAAATTCCCGACTTGGGTCATTTTTCCAGACACAGGGGTTAGAAAAAAAAAAGAAACATCCCCCAGACAAATAACATTTTCACCTAACTCTTTGCCAGAAATTTTTCAAGCTAATAGCCACACGGAAGAGCAAAGACGCTCTCGGGAACCAAAATGGGTCAGACCTTCTGAGAATATATCCGGGGGTGCAGGAAGGAGCCTTAAATTGCTCACTTCCCGTAACTCTGTAGCTTTATTTCCAACTGATTATTCTTTGGAGGTAAATCACTGCTAAGAACTGGTGACATTTGGGGGGCGGCCAAAAAAAAAAAAAGAACTGGTGACATTTGAGCTCGTAGACGGCTATGTGTCCAGAGGACATATAGACACAGCTCTGAGCACTGTGATTCGAGTCCTAGGACAAGCATTTTTTTCTTTTGTGCTGCCTGATTTGTTTATAGATAATATTGCAGTATAATTACTGTATTTGTGTCCCTACTATAACATAGTATTTTTTTCTTTTTGCTTTTTGGGTCACACCTGGCGATGCACAGGGGTTACTCCTGGCTCTGCACTCAGGAATTACCCCTGGCCATGCTCAGGGGACCATATGGGATGCTGGGATTCGAACCCGGGTCGGCCGTGTGCAAGGCAAACGCCCTACCCGCTGTGCTATCGCTCCAGCCCCTAACATAGTATTAATACACTGTAGCATTGTTGTCCGGTTTGTTCATCGATTTGCTCGAGCGGGCACCAGTCATGTCTCCATGGTGAGACTTGTTGTGACTGTGTTTGGCATATCGAATACGCCACGGGGAGCTTGCCAGGCTCTGCCGTGTGGGCAAGATACTCTCAATAGCTTGCCGGGCTCTCTGAGAGGGATGGAAGAATCGAACCCAGGTCGGCTGTGTGCAAGGTAAATATCCTACCCACTGGACTATCACTCCAGCCCCTATATATTTTTAACTTTTTTTTTAGCTGTGGTTATTTATTTACTTCATATAAAATTCTTTGGGGGGGTTGAGGGGGATTGTATTTCAAATCTGGTAAGTGTTTTACCTTGGTGTAGCCAATAGAACTAATTTTACGTTCTTCCCATGCCTTGGTCTCTCAGCTTTGATCTCTCAGAAGTGTATGATAAGAGTTTTTGAATGATAAGTGCTTTGGATTTAATAAGGCCATTCATTATGAAGCGGTTACAGTACGATGGGTAAAATGATGTGTCAGGTGACACATGCCTATGTCATTCATAGTCATGTATAAGAGAGAGAATGACACAGCTATGTAATATAATTCTGAGGAGAAAACCAAATCAATGCAGATTGATGGTTTTTACACAGTGAGACCTGGTGTAAAACAGCTTTTCTGTTAAATCACATTTTCCTGGGACCTCGGGTGGTTGTATTATGGGGAGGGCGCTTGCCTGGCGCAGCCGACCCAGGTTCAATTCCCGGAACCCTAGGAGCCCTGCCAGGAGTGCTTCCTGAGCACAAAGCCAGGAGTAAGCCCTGCGCATTGCTGGGTGTGGCCCAAAACCTAAAAAAAGGGAAAACGAGGAAAGAAATCACATTTTCCTTCAAAAAACTCCCATAGAAATTCTGCCAATTCTTTATCGAGGGAGTATCTTAGAAGCTTCATACAAACTCCAATAAATAAAATGATTAAGGCCTTTAAAATTAAAAAAAAAACCCTAAACCCAGGTATACAAAGCTAATAATTTCCATTTATCTCCCAGTTATCACATGGCTTCTCTCATCAGAAGTAGATCAGGTAAATCAAGAAAAGTAGTAGTGGGGTGATAGCACAGCAGGGAGGGTGTTGTCTTGCACGCGGCCAACCCGGGTTCGATTCCCAGCATCCCATAGGGTCCCCTGAGCACCGTCAGGAGTAATTCCTGAGTGCAGAGCCAGGAGGAACCCCTGAGCATCACTGAGTGTGACCCAAAAAGCAAAAAAGAAAATATAAACCTTATGGCTAGAGAACGCCCAATGGCAATACTGGGGTGACCCACCAGCACCCCCAGTGTGACCCAAACCCCGCCCCCTCCCCTCAGTTCCTTTTGAGAATTCAAGGCTCAAGAGATTAAGGAACAAGCCTCCCAAAAAGGGATGCCTTTAAAGGTTCGAGAGCGGGAATTCTTCAGAACCCCAAGCAATGATACAGTCTGCCCGCTAACTGCATTGCTTCAAAAGGCTGGCGAGTAGATGTCATTAAAATGCAGAAAAACAGCTTGTAGGATTTGTGTGTGTGTGTGTGTGTGTGTGTGTGTGTGTGTGTGTGTGTGTGCGCGCGCGCATGTGCGCGCGCGGCTTTGGGCTTGAATACATCGGACATGTGTCTACAGATGAGTTTTTCAGATTGCTTGAAGACAAGTTGCTAAAAGTCTATGAAGACTAATTATCCCACTGTTATTAATGCCCCCCTCCGTGTGCTGGGTTCCCGACAGACGAATCCAATTGTACTGAAAGCGAGAATGAAGTGTGTGGGGTAATGTGGTCGAAGGGGCTGATGTCTCGTGCAAATCAGTGCTTAGCCAGCATAAATGTTGATTTATCTATGGAATTCTTTCGCTTTATGCCCATACGTGACTCCTCTTAGATTACTTACATTGTCTTATTTGCTTAGGCTCTTTATAGAGACAGCTTAGCTTCTTCCAAGCCTGCAAAGAAAAAGAAATTCTGTCCGTCTACGCGTCCACTAATCACTGGCTTTTCCCAGGGAGAATTGCATTAGGTTTTATTAGTAAATTGGGCCTATAACTTTGAAGCTCAGATTTTATTAGCTATCACACACCAACATGAGCCAATGGTAAACTTCACCGAAATACAGAACTACAAGCCCCAAACCTAACACGGAGAGTCCTGGAAACGTGGGAAGATGGCTGAGCCTAGAGGAATTCTACTCCCGACTTGGAAAAAAACAGTGGAAGTGCTTTACTTTCCTGTGGAAATTTAGGAACCAGAAATTTAGGAACTTGAGTCTGACAATCCAAGCCGGGTTTTGGGATGCAGATATTGAAGCCCAAAGGTGCATCTACTTTTGGGGCTGGAGCGATAGCACATCGGGGAGGGCGTTTGCCTTGCACGCAGCTGACCTAGATTCCATTCCCAGCATCCCATAGGGTCCCCTAAGCACCGCCAGGAGGAATTCCTGGGTGCAGAGCCAGGAAGAACCCCTGTGCATCGCCGGGTGTGACCCAAAAAGAAAAAAAAATAGATGCGTAGATTGCTCCACAAAACAGCTGGCTTTACTGCCCCACACTAGAAGGGCATTTAACCCGGGTTCGATTCCCGGCATCCCATAGGGTCCCCCGAGCCCCGCCAGGAGTGATCCCTGAGTGCAGAGCCAGGAGTCAGCCCTGAGCATCACCAGGTGGGACCCCCAAGCAAGCAATAATAACTAGAAGTCGGATGCAGATTATTTCAAGTCTTGGCGTGTTCATATCCTAGGCAGAGTAATAAAAGCCTCAGCAATTTGGCTGTGATGCTCCACCCATAAAGCTCAGCATCCCCTCCCACCCCCCCACCCCCGCACCCTCGTGCTGGTCCCCCTGAGCCTGGTGTGCCATGGAGCCAATTCCTCATCTGTGTCCCGATTGACTTAGCAATGGTCTTTATCTAGTAACTCTGTCATCCCGTTGTTCATTGATTCTTCCGTCCCTCTCGGAGAGCCCAGCAAGTGAACTAGTAACAGTTGCACACAATTTCTTATATAAGAAAAGTTGGCAGCAGGGACTGGAGCCATAGCACAGCGGGGAGGGCGTTGGCCTTGCACTCGGCCGACCCGGGTTTGATTCCCGGCATCCCATAGGGTCCCCTGAGCACCGCCAGGAGTAATTCCTGAGCGCATGAGCCAGGCGCTGGGTGTGACCCAAAAAGAAAAGGAAAAAAAAAAAAGAAAAGTTGGCCCAGATATTTTTCTTGTGTATTTAAAAAAGGAAGAAGAAGAAGAAAAAAAAACTAGAGCCTCTCTCTTTTAAAATGTGATGTTGGCTCATTAATTAATATTATCCACACTGCCCACAATCCACTGTTCAAACTGCCCTACCCCGCAGATACTAGCCAGAGGCGCCTTTGTAGGGTGATTTGCTCCAATTTCGAATGGGAACTGGACAGATTGCAGCTGAATTATTAAATCAAATACATATTGCCAAATAAACCCCAATGCAGAAATACCCAGCTTAGTTAAATGGGAAAGGAATGCGCCAATTAAGAACCGCCTTTTTTAATAAGTTCAGTGGTTCCCTTCTCGGATTCAACCCAAACAAAAGTTTCTTTTTTTTTTTTCCTCCCCCTCTCCTTATTATTGTGTGTTTTTTTTTTTTTAGAAAAAAAAAACTATAAAACTGCTTACAGAAGTATCTTAGACAAAAAACAAGGAAATATAATGTTCTAAACTCCGCCGGTCCAAACCACTCAGGCTGCACGCTATGACAGCTCGTAAAACTGAGAGTAGCTTTCAAATGGGTTCTGTTTTACATTGCCAGAGTGAATTTTCCTAGCAGGAAGTAACCAAAGGGTTTATTTAGTTTCCAGTCCGGGCCTTTGATCTTCCTGTACTGTCACATCTCGGATTACATAGCCCTTTTTCGCTGCAGTAAATCTGCAGCAGTTAATGAGAATAAAATTTCCTCCTTGCTGGTCACATGCTGTAAAAATGCGAAACCACAGGCCCTTTTTGCATACTTGCTGGATTTTGGCTCCGGTGCCCGAAAACAGCACGATGGGGATAATCGGGTTGTCTCTGTAATTGCTTTTATTGGGTTTTTCTCCTTTCTTGAGGAACTTAGGACCCCGGGGAAGGCTTGAAATCTGGAGAGAGAGACTCGCCCTAGTGCTGGGAGAGGGGTCAGGGTCGGATGCTTGCATGGGGACTAGCATTAAGGCTCAAATTGGGACCTTCTAAATGCCCTTGAAACCTTCCTTCCTTCTTCCTCAAATAAAGTAGACGGGTTTGTTGTTTCTTTGAGCAATTCTGTAGGATTGAACAGGACTTTAAAAGATTTTTTTTTTGTTTGCTTTTTGGGTCACACCCGGCGATGCTTAGGGGTTTCTCCTGGCTCTGCACTCAGGAATCACCCCTGGCAGTGCTCAGGGGACCCTATGGGATGCTGGGGATCGAACCCAGGTCGGCCACGTGCAAGGCCAACGCCCTCCCCGCTGTGCTATCGCTCCAGTTCCAGACTTTAAAAGATTTTTAGGGGCCGGAGCAATAGCACAATGAGGAGGGTGTTTGCCTTGCACCCGGCCAACCCGGGTTCGATTCCTCCATCCCTCTCCGAGAGCCCGGCAAGCTACCGAGAGGATCCCGCCCACATGGCATAGCCTAGCAAGCTCCCCGTGGCGTATTCGATATGCCAAAGAGAGTAGCAACAAGTCTCACCATGGAGACTTTACTGATGCTCACTCGATCAAGTCAATGAGCAACGGGACGACAGTGACAGTGACAGATTATTAGTAAATAATAATATTCAGTTTATTATACAGTTACATATTTACAAACTTGTGTGCTTGTGTTTCAGTCATACAAAGATCGGGTACCCATCCCTCCATCAGTGCCCATTTTCCACCACCAATGACCCCAGTATCCCTCTCACCACTCCCACCCCATCTCCCCCTCCCCACCGCGCCTCTGTGGCAGGGCATTCCCTTTTGCTCTCTCTTTCCTTTTGGGTGTTAGAGTTTCAGCATGCAGTTCTTATCCAGATAGATTATCGTAGTGGTCCTGGCCCTATAGAATCTATTTAAACTGCTCCTCTGTTTTTCATATTGAATAAGAGCGTCTACTAATCGCTCAAGTTTCATCCCTTTGTTATTAAAGTCACTGTCACTGTCACTGTCATCCCGTTGCTCATCGATTTGTTCGAGCGGCACCAGTAACGTCTCTCATTGAGAGACTTATTGTGACTGTGTTTGGCATATCCAATACGCACGGGGAGCTTGCCAGGCTCTGCCGTGCAGGCTCCATACTCTCAGTAGCTTGCCGGGCTCTCCGAGAGGGGCGGAGGAATCGAACAGGGGTCGGCCGCGTGAAAGGCGAATGCCCAACCGCTGTGCTATCGCTCCAGCCCATTATTAAAGTCAGCTACTGACAAATATATAAAAAAAAAATTCCATATTCAGTTAAGCTGGGCTTCTAAGCGCCCCATCTTGGTATCTTAATTCAAACAGAGAGGCCCAGCGAACAAATGCTCCCAAGTGCCTTGGATTAAGTTTAAAAATCCCCTATACTTACTCTTTTGGATAGATAGTATAACTTAATCTCCTGACACACTTCTGTCTCACGTGTCGAGTGGGCATTGTGTCCCACGGACCGTGACTCACTCATTTATACTTCAGCACTTTGGTTTTGCTGCCTAACGTTGGCATATTCCCACTGTTGCAGAAATTCTTTTCGGATTATTTTTCCAGCCCCAAAGAAAGCGCCGTCCTGTCAGAAATTGAAAGGCAAAGCAATCTTATGAGAAGATGCAGATATATGTGACCCTAGTCACGTTGCCCTAGAGCCTTTCAATGTGAAAAAGGAACAAAAAAAAAAAAACAAAAAAAATGGGAATATTTGCCT